>NC_072734.1:11545228-11719425 GCF_026930045.1 Uloborus diversus
GAATCCTGGCATTTCGGTTAAAAAGAGTCTGTAATAGTGGATTTTTTTTTAGTTGAGTTCAAAGTGAATGCAGCATCTTCCAGGATTTAAATACTTTGACCAGACAGAAAAGAGGAGTTAGTGGAATGCATTCGAGTTTTCTTAATTAACTTTCAACAACGTGGATTAACATTAAAAAAAGGAGAGGAATTTCTTTTTGTTTATTTTAAAACTTTTTTTCCTTTCCATAAAGAACGTAAAATGCAGGAAATTCCATAAAAACCAACCTTTTAATCCGGGTTAGATGAAAAGTATGCGGAAAAAACTAAGACCTGATGAAAAAATACGTAAAATGCGGGAAAAACGTGGATTCGAGAGACGTAAAATAGGGATTTCACTGTATGTTGAGAGCCTATTTATTGTCACCCATTTTTTATTCTAATACAAAATTCAAATGGAATGAAACATTCACATCACTCATAGCACTGAATAAATGTACATAAAACTGAATTGTTTTATTTTCCTACATAAAAGAAACAAGACAAGCAATAAACCAGCCGAGCCATACGCTTTAATATCTTACACTTAAAACATTTTCTTAAATTTTACAGCAAATAGTACTAGTATCCATGTCGGCAGTTCTTTTTATCGTAAAATACTATTTTACTATAAAATTTTATGGGAGAAAAAACGAGAACGCTGTGAGTGAGTTGCGTTGATTTAAAAGAACGAAATACAAGCAGCGGGGTTCGAACCTGCCTTATTATTTCTTGCACTACGGCATGCTAACCTCTATACTGAACGGGGATCAGAGGAGGAATATAGATTTATATACTTCACAACACAAGCCACGTGGTGTGTCATTCTGCACTGTCATCGCTTGCTTTTTCTGGCACAATTTACTGTAAAAGGTTTTTGTGCTGTAAACACACCATTTTACGGTAATGTTTAACACAAAAATCTCCCGAATCATTAACAGTATTAGTTTTTAATTTAAATGCTAGGTTCTGTCTTCTAAGTATAAAAATAGTTACAGTACACTGCTGAGGAAACAAATTTTTCTTTTTTTTTTTTTGCATTTTTGTTTTTTATTGTATATTTTAGCTTTATTATACAAGCTTGTTGATTTGGGATCCGATGGAAATAAAGCACAAAAAAAGCGTTAAATTCCAACATTTCCTTATCAATATACATACATGGCAACTTCTGTATGTATGTCCGGGGTAATCTTCAAAACTACTGAACCGATATTAACAATTTTAACACCGTAGATAGCTACATTATCAGGGAACAACATAGGCTATAAGTTATTCCTAAATAACTTAGTTTAAAAAAGTTATGATGGAATTGAAAACAGTAAATTCCCCATTAAATGATTAAATATAAAACCCATTGTTACGAAAATTCGTTGCCTTATAACAGCAACATAATGAAATTTTTGAATCAAAGCTTCCCTGGAGCAAGCATGAAATTTATTGCTTTCTTAGGATTTTTATTTTCATTCATGTCAAAAATCGATAACGGAACGAAGTAAAAAGACAATTGACTTTGGCAATAGTTGGAAAATAGAAAGTGTTTATTGTCAAAAATTACACAGGCCTGCAAAATTCGGGTCATGAAAAAGTGATTGTGCGGTATTGAGTGACTTTTATTCTACTGAATGCGCTGATTTCAGGTATGACATCCATTTTTTTTCAATCATAAAGATTTCACCAATTGAGCTTTAACATATAGGCAGAAAAACCTATTTTTGCCTATTCTGAGCGAAAGAGTCTTTTCAAAATATGTGTAAGTTTATTACTTACACTTACAAAAGAGTTTATGCATCAAACATACAATTGGAAATCAATTAATAAATATATATATTAATTTCATAGAAATAAGAACATAGTAATAATTAATCATAACGATTCAATTATAACGGAAGGCAATATTTTCAACTGGCGCTGTTTTTGCAGCCAAAGACTACGTAATAATGTTTCTCGGCTTTCATTTTACCATGTAACCAAAATATCGCAATTAAAATAATCTTTAAAACTTCTGTTAAAATGTAAAACAATCCGCTAACTAAATTAGGCAAATCTATTAAACAGCACAAAAACTTCCATTAGTTTGTCTTTGTTCACAATTTCAAACACTGGTCAAGTTTTGCTACTTATTTCGGAAGAAAAAAATTTAGCATCATTTTATAATCACCAAAAATATTTCAGCATTTGGCGATAGTATCTCTTTGTAAAACTGTCTGTTACTAATTTTCGTCAAAGCAGGGAGGGGGAGCATTATCTAAGGTATCCCAAAACGTAAATTTGGTAACATTTTAAATCGCACCAAGAACCCACAATAATTGAAATTTCCAAAAACAACTAAAGCAAGTATAGTGGGATTATACGCGGCTACACTTTTTAAAACCGTTTGTGTTTCAGTATGGCCATATAAAAAAAAAGCTTTAGACTAGTTTTTTTTTTTTTTTTTTTTTTTTTTTTTTTTTTTTTTTTTAAACTGATAAATCGATTTAGACAAGAAATTTCATGTTTTGGAAATTCTTCAATTTTTTTTCGATAAATGTCGTGTTTTCCTTTCTAACTAAATAATATTTCGGTTTTCATACTTATTGCTATTTTACTTTTAGGGGTGAATCACATTAAAATGGGGTGTTATGAGTTCTTTCAGTTAAAACAGAAAACGAATGAAAGTAGCGATTGTTTCTCACAATTATTACTGACCCAGGCAACGCCGGGTATTTTTGCTAGTTGTTAGTATAAAATCCAAAACAAGTTTCTTCAGATACCTCAAAACCTCGTTTCTGCAGATACTGCGCTTTATCTTCACACGGCAATATAGTTTCTTTGTTATAAGTCAAAAGCTATATGACAAATTTCTTACCTTTCTATCCAATACATTGCTCCTAACGCACACATTTCGAAAATAGAGGAGTTGCAGAAAATTAGAAGTCTTCCATCGGATTCAGCGCTCACTGATTTAAAAAAAAAAGTACTAAATTTTTTCACCCCTGGAAAAACACATCAGTATCTTATCCTAGTTAGTAAGTATAACAGCGACGCGACTTCATTCCACGATTAATCTCTACATAATATAAAATGAAGTCCCCAAAAAGCGTCTGTGTGTTTGAACTCGCAAAACTCGAGAACTACCTGGCGGATTGCGCTGAAATTTTCACAGTTTGTCCCTTTAAGTACTGAAAAGATTTGCAGAGCAGTTCGAATAAAATTGGATGAATAGTTGTTATTCCAATTTACGTCCAATTTACACATAAATTCTCAAATATGGGGGTGAAAAATTACTCGTATATAATAATATTACATATCGTTGGAAAGGTAAGAATTTTCCGCGTTCTACGCAATTTGTTCCAATGTGATTGCGGTAGGAGTTTTTTAAGTTTTTAACTCGAATTTTTTTAGGCTTAGCTGGAATTTAGGCACTACTTTCTTCATTAGATCCATCAATAAAAAGTGAAGGAATTGTCCCACAGTTTTCTTTTTCACAGCATTGGAAAGAGCTGCTTTTTTTACTCTAGATCTAACTCGACCTAAGGTCGAAAGTTTAACCCTCTATCTCCATTAGGAAAAAAGTTACAAGCGAATTAAATGAACTTCAAAAATCTGTTCTCTATTCAAGTTCTTAACCATTTTATTTTGCGTTTCCACGGTAACGCTTTTTGAATCCATTGTTTATTTCCATTTTTTTCATTATCAATTCTTAAACTTATTTTGTGTTTCCATGGTTACGCCTTTTAAATCCATCTTCCTCATTTTATTTTAATTTCTTAAAAGTATTTTAGTATCTGTTGTCATTGTTTGGCGAGAAAATTTTGCATGGTGGTTTTTTTCTTTCATTTAATCCTGGTTATTGAAGATACTTCACTTGACGCAATGGTTTTTTTTTTTCAAGGTAGACCGGACAAAGCCGGGCAACGCAGCTAGTATGACATAAACGAAAAAACTTTGTTGCCGACAAACAATTTAAATAATCCTTGTGCTTATAAAAACCATGAATTAATGACGATGAGACACTTCCAAAGAAAAATTTACAAAAATAAGGTGCTCTTCCTTAGAGCGGTGGGAAAAGTCGACTCTCTCCTTTCCTATTATTAAATTTCACGAAGCTCAAGATTTGGCACC
Organism: Uloborus diversus; assembly: GCF_026930045.1. Classification (NCBI taxonomy): domain Eukaryota; kingdom Metazoa; phylum Arthropoda; class Arachnida; order Araneae; family Uloboridae; genus Uloborus; species Uloborus diversus. The sequence continues at coordinate 11,549,347 of NC_072734.1, forward strand.
GTGTCACTCCTCTAACAGTTCAAGATAGTACATTCCTCGAATGCTCTCTATGGTAACATATATCCAAATCCAACTACATTCAATTGCTAACTGTGAATTCCCCGACTTGAACACGGTTTTGACACTAAATCAATGCATTGTAAAGACAGTTCAAGATGAACTCAGATCGTCTAATTGGGATTGAGAGTAGGAGACGGGTAGACACGCAAAATAATTGTCTACTTTTAGCTGTGTGTTTTACTAATTTTAAAACGGGTTAGTTGTTTTTAACGTTAGTTTAGGGGATGCAATTTTAAATATTTACAGTCTATATAAGTTTTCAGAATCAAAACCAGCACAAATCACTGTTGTAAAATTTCACAGGAGATTCAAAGACATTCACGGTTTGAAATAGAAGCTTAATTACGGATTGAACTTTGAGCTGCTTAGTGTTTCTTTTTCAGGACTTCAGTTTATTTTTCTTTTGCAGTACAATTACAAAATAACGGATACAACGGATTTGCCACGGGGTCACTACGACGTAATTACAAACGAATGCGTTATTATTCAATCGTAACAGCATATTTAAGGGTTTTTACTAATTCATCTCGAACTAGAATAAATTAGAGTTTTCAAAAAGAAAAGAAAGAAACATATCTCTTTAATAGACCCTGAAAAAAAAAAAAAAAAAAAAAAAAACTGAAAGAGAGGGCCTTACCTGAGCACGTAATTAAGACAGACGACACATTCTGGTTTAGTTCCGTTGTCATAGATGAGCGTCGCTTGCGTCACCACCCACACGTAACCCCCATGTTTGGACAGGAAGCGGTAGTATCCAGTCTCGCACTGACCCTTGGAGAACACTGAAATAAAAGAAAAGCGCCATCACAAAAATGAAGCAAAACAGAACATATATATCACTTATGTTGTACATGTGCAGGAATTATTTACATATTAAGCCAAAGTCGACGTGTGTTATAATTGAAATGCACAAAATCCTGATCGCGAACAGTACATTTTATAATGTACTGCAGTGAGCAACAATGCATACGTTTAAACCAGTTTTACATAGAAATAACCGTCGAGAAGAGCAGTGGCAAAGCCAAAAAATATTCAACTGGTAAGGGGGGGGGGGGCTTGAACCAACGGTTGCGCCATAAACGGAAGGAAGCTTGTAGCTTTCGAGAACTACTAAAAATTAAAATAAAAAAATAAATTTTTCTGAACTTAATAGTAAGAATTATAAACAATGTTGAAAAAGCACAAAATGAGCAAAAAAAAATGCATTTTTTTTTGAAGATCTTGGGTTTTTTTTCAAAGTTGTTATAATTCTTACATAAAGTAACCTTCAAATCGTATTCAAGTCAGAAATCTATTAAACAGTTCTCTAAAAACTCTTAGCAGTTCGTCATTTGAAGAGGCAAAAATTGTACTGTACATATGATAAAACAACATACTAATGAACACGTGTACAATACGTTCGTTCTTTAAAAGTCATGAAGGAAGGGAATTCCCCTCCCCTTCATCCATATGACAATTCTGACTCGCAAATCTTCCCATCAATAAAAAAGAAAAGTTAAAAAAGGGCAAAACATAATGCTTTTGAAGAAATACTGTTAACTCTCGTATCATAAATATAAATGATTTTTTATTTTTAAAAAGATAATAAATGAAGAAAACAATACATTAATAAAACCAAAGGAGTGGTAAGAAAACTCTACCAATTGACGCTTACCGACATTTTTTTCCCCTAGTAGTAAGGGATGCGGCGAGTATCAATAAGCTCACGTAAACCAACCACTTTTGAGAATGCAGTGAAAGATGATGCAATATGAAGACAAGATTTCGAACGAAAGCGATCAACCGGGTAGAAAAAATTCGGTGGTTGCGCTAGCTACTAGAATCAAGCTTAATACTAGATTTAGTTGATATAACGGCGGCTTTTCTTATTTCTTTCTTTCTTTCTTTGCCTTCTTTCCTTTTCTTTTTTCATTAAAAAAATGACACTCGCTATTCTGAGAAATGCTTTACATTTTTAAATCTAAAATTTTTAAACGATATCATATAAAACCTTACTTTATACATTCGATCGATATGGAATTAGCAAGTCTGCTAAGCACAACCGGATGCACTTAAATACAAAATCTAAAGTGTAATAAAATGCACTACACTTGAAACTTAGGCAATATTAAGTAACAAAAAAATCAATAGTAAATAATTTAGAATTTAAAAAAAATGTGCCAAACTTCGTACATATTAAAAAAAAAAAAACTTAAATAAAAATAAAACAAAAAAAATCCAAATTTTACAGGGATTTTTTTTTTTAAATGCATTATACCAGGGGTTTCCAACCCTTTTCACTCAAGGACCAAGCGAATTTTTTAAGGGTGAGGCCAGCCGACTATCCAACAATATTTCAGTTCAGATGGTCTAGTTACTCTAGTCCCCCGGGTGGTTAAAAAAAACTTTTTTTCAGCTAGAGTCCAGGATACCCCCTATTTTTTTTTTACACTTCCTTATAGTATTGTGCTGTAAAAGTTTTACCTTCTTACTCAACTTTTAAGAATGTGCTCAATATCCCCTCCATTTAACATTAGCCGCAGCATAGAAAATTTCAAATTTAGAACCATTTCACTTATCTAGCCGTTTTTTTTTTTTTTTTTTTCGGAAACAATTATTTTATTGTAATGTATATGCATATTACTCGTGTATATAATAATATGCAGCATTGTTTTTTCAGTTCAATATATTTTTCAACCCCCTTTCCTATACTAATGAAGTGTGGGGGAGGGGGTTGAGCACCCTCTTTCAGTTGAAATAAGAAGCTAAAATCCTTCCAGTATATTACTATCCACAAGTCTAAAAATATTGAGGGGTGTCTTGTTGTCTAGGAGAGACTTTTTTTTACATGTATTTTTGAACCCCTCCCCCCTTCTTCGTGCATACACTCACGACTTTCTTTTTTTAAATAAGCGCTCAGTGATGCTTTCCGAGCTTAGTTAGTTTTCTTAGACAATGATTAAAAGGAAATATATTACCGAATAAAAAATGTTGTTTTCAGTTTGTAAGCATTGTCGAAGGTAGGGCAAAATCCGTTTTAGGGTCAGATGTGGATCGTAGGCTGTAGATTGGAGACCCTTGCATGAAAAGTTTTTTTTTTTCTTTTTTTTTTTTTTAATTAATGCATTTATATGAGCAATACTGATACACTGCCGAATTGAGAGCTTTTTTTTTTTCCCCAATTGAGATTTGTTGCGTTAAAGGATCTGCATCTACTATTTTCTATGAAGGAAATAGCGAGGTTACGAATAAATCAATCGTCTGCACTTGAGGAATGCATATCTGATTATTTTCAAAGGATGCGACTTCAAAGATTTTTGATATTTTGTGTTTGTTTCCGTTTAACAGAGTTGAACTTGATGGTGCATAGAAAACACAGGCGAATAGATACAGCGAATATGGATCGATCAACACGTTTGTTCTTTACAGTGAGAAGTTCGTAAAACCGGCGATTAAGAACACAGAAAAGTAGATTAACTATCTATTTTTCATAAAAATTAGGGAGAATTTCTATTTGTATGTTTTAATGGAGTTCAATGAAAAAAAAATAATTAATTAATATAATAATTAACACACATTGCTATTTGTTCATCTTGATCAGTAGTGCCCAACTTTTTTCTGCTCGAGGACCGCACCTCATATTAAAATCATTCTCACGGGCCAGAATACACATAAAATTTCAAAATATTTCATTCTTTTCTAAATAACATGGGAAAAGGAAAGAAAATTCCAAACCAATAATTGTTGTTACCAGTTACTTGATGCTTGTTCTATTGAATGCATGCATTTGAGGAACCAATTCCTAAATATTTGCCACCAGCGGGGGAAAAAAAAACAGGTCACACGGATCAGCTCCGCGGGCCGTAGGTCGGGCACCACTGGTTTTAGTAATAGGTTTACACAAATAATTCAAAAACACAATACAGCTATACAACGGTCGGCAATAGTTTTAAATAACTTAGCGAGCCTTCAATTTTGACTTGTGAGTAAAAATTAAGTTTAAAAAAAACTGCCATCGTTCTTCTGGAGATAAAAGACATGCACAAAACGGAAACTATTCTACAAGTTGGGAAAAAAAAAATTAAAAAAAAAAAAAAAAAATTAGCACGAACTTAATACATCGCTTCATTCGGTGATGTGCCTTTCAGACACTAATTTGGAGTTTGACAATCATTTTTCTAATACGTTTTGTAATCGTCAGCAAGCTAAATTTTCAAGTGAAATGATTTTGAGGTTTTGGGGATAATAGTTAAAGTTATCGGAAATTCGAATGTAACCACAAATAAATTGGTTAGAGATTTATAGTTTGAACTGAAAAACGAGTTTGAAAACAATGGGGTTGTTTCCTTCAGTCAAAAGTAGTACTTTTTGTCACTGAAATTGATAGAATAAGCAAAGAAAGAAAAACAACATGGACCAAGAAAATATTTTAATTTTCCCAACAGTTATTTTTTAATTAATTTTTTAAAATGTCCGATTTTTCAAACAAGGCATGGTCTTTATGACGTCAAAAAAGATATACTTTTGGCGCATCTGTCTGTCGCGATTCCACGTTATGATAATCAAGAAGCGAGTTCAATATTACGCTCTACGCTTGCTATCAATCATATCGTTGCCAATACACGTGAGTCAAGATGCGCATTCAATATTTTGCTCTGTGAATTGCAACACTGAATGGCATTTCATCATTTGTGATGTCATCGGACAGAAGCTTAAACAATGAAAGCGCACCGATTTAAGTATTTTTTTTAAATATTAAAGTTAAACAAATTATTTAAAAAATGGTCAAATCCTATGTTTTTAAGCATGCTCTTTCAGAAAAAAAATATTAAAATTTTTTAAACGACCCCTTTATTACAGAGAAGAAACTTAAATCAAATTGTACTCTTTCTTTGAAATATGTAAACAATAATTAAATAAAGAACTTTTTTCTCTTTAGAAAAGCCACAAACTTCATTTTATGTGTTAGACTTGCCTATATTATGTAGTATTACAGAAATTATATAGCCACTGGAATGAAAACCTTTTAAAGCTGCCACCCCTTCTGAATGGCCAAAATTTTAAGGAACGGAGGGGTGGCCGCTCAGAGAGGTTTCACTGTACTATATCTATGATAGGGACAACAGAAAATTTACGAAAACAAAAAAACTTGTGCTTTTGCATATGGGAGGACTATGAACCAAAGATACAGGGGTCGTATTATAAAAAAAAAAATAATATAGCTGATGCTTTGTAAGACTTATACATGGTAAACACCTAAATTCGGACATGCTCTTTTGGAACATTTCCGGTTAACCGATTTTTCAGTTCAGCGACATCCGGGTAGTGGATATCTGACGGTCGTTTCTCTCATAAATACATAAAACACGTATGCGGTCCGGAAATTCTTCTCAATAGTCTCATCAAGGAACAAAACAACAGAAGCCAGCGAAAAGATTAATTTCCCCCTTACTCAGCGTCGCAGAGAAATGAATTACAAAATCGCCCCACTTTCAATAATAATGTCTGAAGATAGAGAGCTCGACAGAGAATAAAGAGCATAAATATATATTTGGATCCGAGTCAGGGGCTCTCCGCGTTCTTTTTCTGTTCCGAGCGCCGCACGTATTATCTGGAAAGAATTTATCCGGTTATTTTCGTTCACAACCTGTGATGTGCCTTGCCTTCCTTCCTCTTCCCAGCTTTTGTGAGCGGGTGGTAGTTATACCGGCGTTTAAATTTAGCCCGCGCAAAATGCACTGTCATCGCGAATCTGAGGATCGAGCTAAATCTGGGAGCCGACACGGATTAAGCGGGATTTTTAGAGCCAGGTAGAATGGATGAACCAAGCATACAGGATATCTGATAATCTAGGAATCGATCCGATCATTTGAAGGGTTAGGACAGGGGTTTCAACTAATGGGGTTTATTTAAGGTCAACGCCCCTCAGAAACCTTGGCCTCAAATTATGCTCGCATGAATTTTTTGGAAAACAATGTTTCATTTTGCATTTTGTTACAAATATTGAACTAAATTTGGGAGTCAACGCGGCACATTGACTGAGTCGTCGACAGCCTATATGTGGACATACTGCGCTAAGCTAATCATTTGTAACAATTTGAAGGAGAACAGTTTTATTGGACTTTTTCATGAATAATACAGCATACAAAACAACTTTTATATATTTTTTTCTAGAAATTTTCTGTTATATTTTTCGAAGCAAGGGACAACACATAAGGTATTTCGTTTGATCGCGCGCACGCCTGTTTGCATCAGAAAATGTTTTCACAGCAAACGCAGTAGTGGCGCTGTCTTGTGTTCTCGTTTTGAACTTTGTCTAAATGTTCGTGTATGCGCGGCAGAACAGCCAGGAAAGCCAATGGAACCCGCTGAAAAAAAAAAGAGCAACGATTTGGCTGGAGGACGAGTAATCTCGGCGCTAGCGCATACAGCATAATTCTGGAGGACGAGTTATCTCGTCCCTAGCAGTCGATGTGTTAAAAGGGATTTTTTGAGCCAGGTGGAATGAATCAAACTAATACAGTTACAGACATGTGGTAATCACTACATTCCCCCAACCGTTGAAAAGATCTGGACAGGTGCAACACATTTGGTAGATTTAAGGGGTTTAACCTAGGGCTTTCTTTCGAAAACTTTGGCCTTAAACTATGCTTACCTACACTTAGTCAATAACAGCGTTTCGTTTTGCATTTTGTCTGTTGAAGAATTTGTTACGAAGATCGCGAACAATGTAGGAGTAGACGTGAAATAAGCTGATTTTTTTTTTTTTTTTTTTTTGAGAGCCATGTAGCATAGATGAACCACGACTATCATTTTAACACAAGGCCCTCGGGTTGAATAAAAACGGTTGAGCACCACTGGGTTAAACATTTCACTTGTACCAAACAGTCGACTACAACTGATTACCAGGACCAGATCAAGGCGAAGTGATGCTCTGGTCTGGGTAGAATTTGGTGGTGTACCCAGAGAAATCTCACAGGAAAATTTGTACATTTTTACAGTAGAAGTTTAAAAAAAAAAGAAGAATAAAAAGAAATTTACTCAATTTTGGAGCCTTTAAAATTGTGGTGCCCAGGTTCACGGACCTACAGGACCGTGCGTTAATCCGGCCCTACTGATTTCAAGGCAGTACGTGTTTTTTAGACATTAAAAAGAAAAACAACAATTCACGCACGTTTTTTTTTTTTTTTTTCTGAGGACGAGCACTGCACGTTGGCGATTTTGTGACAAAAGCATCTTGACGTGCATGTCATGTCTTCCCAGCGCAAGTGGTTGAGTTCTAAAATTAGTTGCAAACTATAACTGGGATATTTTACGCAGGCCTGCTGAATGAGGCGAAGGGATTTTGGGGGTAAAGGAGTCGAAGTCGGTCATTGTCCCTCCAACTTCGCAGCGCCAATTTTTTGGGAGACTTTTTTTTATGGCTGGAACTGAAAATTCTTATTAATTTTTAGTGCATTGCTTCAAAAACACTATAAATAAAGAAGAAAGTGAGGCTACTGTTTGCAGAAATAGGTTATTACTACAAACTAAAGAGAATGCACGTAGGCGACAAACAAGTGGGAAAAAGAAGAAAGCTTCACAAAGAACAGTGCATAAAAAGTGATTTTAGGTCATTTTTTTTCTCCCAGCTATATTCGAGGGAAAGCATCATAAAAAAGGAGATTTTTTATGTATTATTGTTACTAAAACAAGCGTCCAGATGAAAGATACATCCACTGGGGATATATTTTCTTGTAGCTCATTTGGCATTTTTTCCTTCAAGTGCAAAGTTTTTACAGAATTTTTTTAGAATGTTTCTTGGCGTTATTACAGTCATCACGCATATCTTATTCTTCGTAAAGATCTTTTTCTCTCTTCCGAAAAAAAAAGGGGGCACAAGGGAGGAAGTTGGGTAGAGAAAACTCTTTCTTCAATAACACAAACACATAATGCATGCATATAATATACATGGTGTCTCAAAATTTAGCAACGAGCTTTCAGAAGAAGTACACTATGTCGAGAGAAGTCAGAATTGCAGAGGAACTCACAGCTAGAAACGTCATGAAAAATAGTAACAAAGATAGAAGATAAGAAATTGAGAAAGTACACAAGATACGAATAATGAGAAACAATTAGTGGACATAATTAGTACAAATGATGTTCTAAATGAAAATAGATTATAATTATGCGTCAGACACACAAAATTATCACCATTCGACATCTACAATCAAAGAAACTCAATTTGTTTGATCGTGTCCGGTAAGTTGTGCTCTGTTCCTGAAATATTCGCATCGGTTGGTTGAAACGTCCAGTACCTGTTGTAACATGGTTGTTCCGTGGAACATTGACGCAACTGCAAAAAGTATAATTTTACAGGAGAACCAAATATACAAAAGTATTTTATTCATTACCGCATACAATATACAATTACACATAGTTAAGTTACTGACCAAGTGGCTAAAAGATAAAAAACAAATCTGTCAGTGTTCTCCGAATGGGGCAACTACGTTTGGACCCAGTGACAGCAATAACACATTTTCAACTAATTTTGCAGTTGTGTCAATGTTCCACCGGAACAGCGACATAAACTTCCTTCACCTGGTAAGCCATTTATTCTACTTGCAGATGAACCTCGCTTTGTCCGGTCCCCGTTTATCCCGAACGCATTTTGCAGAGTTAAACAAAAATTATATTTACTTAAACTATAAAGAATGATTGCCCGAGTAGAACTATAAATATGTCAAATATTCGGTTTTTAGTTTGATTAAAAAATGTGCAACTCCTGCAATAGGACGTACAATAAATTATAGTTCTACTACTAAACATCAATGCGTGCTTTGGGAGAGCCAGTCCGACATCACTGCAGATGCATTATAAATTTTAACGTGTTTCCGCGGAAGCATACAATTTAATTTTGTTACAAAGCATTACCCTTTTCTACAATCTTACTACTATTATATATGCGAAAGTTTGTCTGTATGGATGTATGGATGTTTGTTACTCTTTCACGCAAAAACTACTGAACGGATTTTGATGAAACTTTACAATAATATAGCTTATGCATCAGAATAACACATAGGGTAGTTTTCGTCCCGTTATGGGGGGCAAAACCCCCTTAGGGGAGCAATAAAATACAATTTTCGTATAAATTCTCTAATATAGGGATGAAAAAATACTTGCACATATTTACATTATATGTCCATCGAAAGCTCTGATTTTTCTGCTGAAGATGGCACCTATTCGAAATTTCTAAGTAGAATAAAAAACGAGTTATGAGCTTTTTAGTTCCATGTTCGAAGGCTTTCCTAAACTCAATACAGTATTTGGTGTATTGAGTTTAGGGAAGTTGCATCTCAACTCCCTGTCGATAGCGACAATTGTTGTATTGTTGACTGTCTTTGCTTTTCGTGACTGTTCAAAGCTTTTCTCAAGTCAAATCTTGAAGTAAGATTTTTGCACAAGATTGGCAAATAATATATGATTTGGCTGATCATTTTCCATTTAAACGGAACTTTAATGTAATTAATGGTTTTTATTATTATTTATGCTGATTGAACACTTACTCATTATCCAATCAACCAGCAGATCGCCAAAATTTTTGCAGAAAGATTTCCGTAGCTGATGCATTTGGCAGTTTTTTTCAACGTCGCTGTTTTTGAAGCCGAAGACTACGTCATAATATTTCTCAGCTTTCACCATGTAAACAAAATATCGCCAATCAAAGAATCTTTAAAAAACTTTTTTTACTGTGTTAAATAATCCAGCAACTAAATTAGGCAAATCCATAAACAGCACAAAAACTTCCATTAATTTTCCTTTTTGCACAATTTCAAACAATCGCCAAATTTTACTACTTATTTTAGAAACATTTCGGATGAAACTCTTTAGCGCCATTTTATGGTGATCAAAAGTATCTCAGCACCTGGCGATAATATCTTTGTAACGAAAATTAATATCATATCGTTTTACAAAGTAAGGAAAGAAGGAGGGAGCATCATCGAAGGTATCCCAAAACGATTCCCGCAAATTCGGTAAAATCGCACCAAGAGCCCACAATGATTGAAATTTCCCAAAATAACTAAAGCAAGTATAAGGGGATTACGAGCAACTTCAATAGCAATACAGAGAAGGTTTTAGACTCCATCTTAAAAAAAAAAGTATCAACAGATTAATCTTTTTAGACATGAGAAGAATAATTTCATGTTTTGGAAATTTGTATATGCTTAAATATAGTGCTTTCGTTTCTAAATTAATACTATTTTGTTCTTTATACTTATTGCTATTGTAGTTTTATGGGTAAGGAAGAAACTCGATTTTTAATCGCGTCAAAAAGATGTGTTTTAAATTCTTTCACTTAAACCAGAAAACAAAAGCAAGTAACGATTTTTTCTCATAATTATTACTTACCCAGGCAACGCCGGGTATTTTTGCTAGTCAAATATAAATCTGCTAATTTAAGAATGTGCCTGGCTTATTACAGATATTATCAGATTATCCGGATTGCCTTTGGTCCCAGTTAAGGCCCCTATACGATGAGTTATCGCTTTTGGCGACTGTTCACTGCGAGCGATTATTAGCTGCACACACACACGTGAATTGGTTATCAAATAAAATATTATTAACGGCAAATTTGGCGACGAAAAAATGTTTTCCAGCTATGGCTGTCTATATCTAATCCTTCCTTTCTCCACTGCTATCACTTTCACTTGACGTTTCCGTTTGTGGCTTGTTGTGCAATTCTCAATACTTCAAATGTGAAATAGCTCCCCCAAAATTTTGCCTGTACTTTTGAGACACGGTACATACATGCACATAATATGAAAATTGTTATATCGCAAATGTTTCAAAATAACACTAAACTATTGCGTGTTTTTGATGAACATTCCTCCTAATGGCTTCTTTGAAAGGCACCACTTGAAAGTTTTTACAAATCACTTGAGAGAAGTTTCATACACATAGCTCTTATTTTTACACATGAAAGCATGTTTGCATTTAAAAGATGATTACTTACTTTGTATTATTAAAAATTAAACGCACTGCAATTAAATGCCTGAATCTAAGTCAAAATAGTGAAAACTTTACTTCATACTTTCTCAAATAATCTAATCAGCACTTTTTTATTTATTTCTTTTATTACCATGTCACAGCCAAATCACATCATCACTCGCCGGAAAATAACCCACCTAGCTTTAATGATTCTTCTTAATTACCTTTAATGATCTCTTCGCTCAACTCAAATGGTTCTACTAGTACTGATGGTTTAGTCAATGCGTATGTTTTATCTGATAATGATATTTTTTTTACTCATGAGGGGTGGCTTTCGAAACCTGTTATAGTCAACACATACTAAAGCTAAAGAAAAAAAAAGTATTGGCTCTTTTCACACGAAATATCAAACAGAACTTTTGCTTTGAATATCTAGACTATAAAACAGGCTGATAATAGCAACGCTTTTTATGCAACACGGCTTTTATATAACGTGCACAACATGCCTTTGATAGAATGAATAAGTTCATTGTTTTAACGACGTTTTATATAAGTTTTACTTGGTTTCTTAATAGCATACTGTTAGATTTTGAAATGTTTTGAACAGATGGTTAATCTTTAATGTTTAATTTTAGTATTATGTTGAATTTCAAAATAAATAAGTTAAAAAAGCTAAAATAATGTATATACAATAAAAAAGAAAAAAATACGGGAAAGGAATACAGATATGCGAATGTAGTGATTATACATTCTAAATAACGGGCATATGTTTTCATAACGGCTTGTAGTACGAACTGTATCACAGACCACAATTAATTTAGATTTCGAAAACAGCTGTTTTTCATGCCAACCTTCAACGTGTACTACATCTTAGCGACAAGATGGGTATGGCTTCTTGGGCAATGGAAGTTTTCTATTTCTCAATTCAAAACGCCTACGATAGGAGCCGTAATTTCCGCATTCAGTCAAAAAGTAACTAGTGTTTTAAATGAATCTATATTGAATCGCTACATTTTGAGGGAAAACTATTCGCAGTATTAGAGCTTGAATACGCTATATTGAGGTGGTTTATAAAATTAGACAAACAGGGAAAACGTTTCAAATTTGTACGTACAAAGCAGAAGTCGCAAGATCATATCCTATGTGAGCGGTTTTACCTCTTTCAGCCGCCATAGACAGAGAATGCAGCGCCAGCTATAGTTTGAACAGCAAATAGCTACATAAGTTGCTAATGAGATTATATACGGTTTGACCGCGGATTGTATGTAATTTGGCAATCTGCCAAGTAAAGACTATTCTATCTGAATGAACCTAGCAGGGGAGAAGGGAAAATAACGATGGGATTTTGATGCACGCGTTTTATAATGTCACTAATCCCTTATTCATTTATTGTATTCTCTAAAATAAAATAAGGGAAAACAAAAATAGTTACCATGGAAATAAAAATATAAGAAAATATTTTCACTTCGTTCAGGAACGTAAAAGCAAAATGGTAAGCTCAAAACTTTGTTGTGAATAAATAAATCAATTAATTTTTGCCGTGTGAATATAGATCGAATATACTTTAGATTAAAAAAATGTTGCTGAGAGCAAATTTTCATTTTTACAAAACTAAGGCTAAATAATAGAGAGGCAAAAGAACACATTTGTAACAAACCAACTAACACCCCTAAAAACTAATAGATACAGTGGCTCCCAAAAGTGTTCGTACACCTACGACTTTCAATGAAATTGGCCATTATCCATTGGTTAGAATTAATATTTCGGAATAGGTATTTTATTATAAGATCTATGTTCTAATTTTAACAAAACTACGTGAAACTTTTTAATAAAACATTAAAAAATATTTTTTTAAAAATCAAAAACCAAAAAGTTCCGGAAATTTTATCTCACAAAAGTCTTCGTACACTTTGAAAAAATGTCAAAAAATTGGTAAATAATCTAACTTTTTACAAAGTTATTGTTTAGTAGAATATCATGCAGTATCAACAACAGCTTTTAAACATCTGGGAATAATTTCATTGTTTTTTCTTTCTTTTTTTGCGCAATTTCTGAGTAAGTGTTCAGCCGCACTTCGAGTCTTACTGTTTCTAGTTGCGTTTCGTTTCAATGGTGTATTTTCGTAATCTAGCTACCAGATATCTCCAAATATGTTCCATTAAGTTTAAATCTAGCGATTGAGGAGATATTTCGAAGCTTAAGGACAATTTTTGAGGCACCAAAATCAAACGTGTGCTTCTTATCGTAATCTTGATAAAAAACAAAGTTGTTTCCGATTACCAAATTTTGGGCTAATAGTTTTAAATTATTTTTAAAAATATTTAAATGAACAGCATGATTTATTATTGCATCAAAAAATTCCAAATTTCCAAGTCCTGATGCTGTTATGCAACCTCACACTAAAACACCTTGACCGTTCGTATTAACTGATCCAACTCAGTTCTTAAGATTAAATTCCTCATTTTTTCTTCTCTTGACAATTATACAACAATTTAACCCAAAATATTAAATTTATTTTCATCTATAAGTAAGACGTTGTTCCAAAACGTTTTGAGCTTATTTATCATTGATTTTACGACGGAAAGTGTAAGCTTACTGTTTTTCGCAGGAACAAGAAAATTTCTGCGGGAAGAGATCCCCTTTAATCCAGATAATCAGAGAACTTGGCGAACAATTTTACGTGAAAATTAACGTAAAGTGTTTCATTCAATTCTGCAGAAACTTTTTCAGCACTTAAATGTGTATTTTTCATAATTTTTTTAACTGTAAACCTCCGATCACGCTTTGTTAACTTTGCCAGTTGACCTTTTCTTACCTTGTTTTCGATCCGATTCTTGTCTTTAAAGCATTTTATTAAGCACTTCACTATGGAATGATCTAAATTAACTAATTTAGTGACATTTCAAACCAATTTATGGCTACTGTGAGGGAAAAAAACCAAATTTCGAATCATGTTTGTTGTTTTCTACGCATACCTGCCATTTTAAAATAATAAGCAGAGTATTAGGGAGTAAATAAACAAAAAATTAAAGGCAAATGACTTTACAGTGTCATTACAATGCAAAAACAATAAAATAACCACATATGATAATTTTAATCACGAATTTATTTGAAAATATTTCAGTGTACGATGACTTTTGTGGCGTATTTTTTCTGTCTCTTCGTTTTTTGACAAATTTCAAAAATAAAATCTGGCAATATTTTGAAAAAAAAAAAAAAAAAAAAAAAAAACTGCTGGGTTTTATTCAGAATGGCATAGGAATGATGTGAAAAAAAAATTGGACTTCATATTCGAATTCAGTTTTGCGTTATTTTGGTTTTACTAGAAAATTTCAAGGTGTACGAACACTTTTGGGAGCCACTGTACGTCCATTTCCACCTTTAAACCGGATATTAGCCTTTCCATGTAATCGATGGTCAAACAGTACATGGAAATAAATACAATTCTTGAAATAATGGATAAAAACATTTTCAGAACGTTAAATAATGCACTAATAGTAAAAAAAAGTTGCAGACACGTGCTTCGAGGTTACATGAACCGGTTTACTCTGTTCAACCACGGATTGCATGGAATTGGTAAACGACGCCCAGTTAAGACGAGTCTATCTGAATGGGGGAGGAAAATAAAAATCTGATGCGCGTGCTCCACTCATATGAAAATGAGACTATGCTTAATTTAGAGGCTAACATACGTCTGCAAAAGCCGGCATCCCTACAAACTAATACATGTATCCATTTCCGCCGGTAAACTGGATGTTTGCCTTTCCATACAATCCGTGGTAAGACAGTACCTCCCGTTTTGCCAACACTAAAATTTCCTCCCCCCCCTAAATGTCTCAAAAGGTAAGATTGAAAGGGGAAAACAGGGGAGGGGAGAGAAATATTATGTCAGCGAAATGGCAGAGACACCACATGAACCAATATTTCAATGCCAAAAAAAAAAAAAAAATCAATAAATAAATAAAAAAATTAATTTGAATTCTTAAATTTTGAATTTAAATTATGTTTTTCGCAATCACGAGTTGCGACAGGACCCTACTCATTGGTTACTACTCTACTCACTTGTTTCTAGACACGGCTCTTGCCCCTCCAAGTCTACCCTCCTGTTGAACGGAGACGTGTGTATTAGTTGTGTATGTGTAGGCTTTTGTGTGTGCGTAGACCTGTGTGTATGCACGTTGGCGTGTGTGTATGAGCGTGTGTGTGTCTAGGACATGGACGCCACCGACTAGGAGCGGCTACCGGAGGACGGAGCCGCGCCTGCAGGTGGCGGTTGAAAAAGGCACGGAACATCAAAGACGGTAAAATGAGAACAATAAGCAATCGTGATTGCTCAAAAAAACTAATTGATGCAACTGGTGTAACAATAACCAAAAGCTAATGGTTTTTTAATGGATATCTTTTCATCTATAAGCTCATTTTTAATATTGAAAAGAAGTTCTCTGCAACCTGGAAACATGTTACAATTCTTATTGCTAACCGCCACCCCCGGATTCAGGCAACGTCAAATCGTCATTGTTGTGTCGTATTAATAATCAGTATGAAGTAGTGGTATTAATAATCAGTAGTCGTATAAATAATCAGTATGTCGTATTATTAATCAGTTATTTAATGGCTTGTTTTATTCACGTGGCGGATTTGGGGTAGTTATGGAACATGCCAAGCTGGCGAAAAAATATCTCATTAATGAAATATGTGTTGCCATTTTCGCTTCTCATATACTTGAAATAAATTCATATGGAACTTTTCATCTTAAGAACTCTTTTGGTTTCGCGAATCATTTTGCATTTAATGACTTAACTATTCGATGTCGGTGTAAAAATGTTGATTTTGGCAACATTTGACAAATGGAAAAGCGCTTTGATTTCACTATTTAGCGAAAATGTTTGTAAACGTGCCAAGTGTTCCAAGGTAAGATAATTCCCGTGGCAGATTACTTTGAATTTTTATAGAATTTTGAATGATTCCTGGTCGCCTGATTAAGCATGGAACATGACCAGAGGTGACAATATTTTTTCTTGATGAAATTGCTGTGGCCATTTTCGCTTTTCGTTCCTTAATTTTATTTTTTAATGAAACACTTGCTGTGTCCTTTTGAGTTGATACATTTATTCGGCGTTTTATTTTACTTTTTATTGGCTGAATCGAATTATTTATCAGATTAATTTTCACTTTAATGGAACTTTTAGTCCTAATTAATAACCTGTTTTGTGTAAAATTAAGCACTTCGTCTTAAATTTTAGCAACATTTGAAAAGAAAATAAGTGCTTTGTTTTGATTTGTTTGTTGAAAAATTTTGAAATGCTCTAAGTGCTTCAAGCTATGATAATTCTCCTCGATAAAGAATTAAATAAAGAAAAATTAAAAACAGATACTTTTTTTCCACTCCTGAATCGCGCGTCATATTCTTAAAATAAACATATTTCAGAATTACATCAAGCAACGTGAAATATTTTCCTTTCAACAATGCGAAAAGAAATCCGGAGTGATTTTCCCATTCTTTCAGAAACTAAAATGAATTCGTGTTTAACAATATGTTCTTCTACTTACATTTTCTGTTGAAGCTAGTGGAAACTTTAACGCCAAGTGTGCTGGTCTTCAAAGCCGCAAAAGTGCACTTAAAGGAAACTTATTTCGCAAAAATAAAAAATTATAACATCTGCAGCGGTAGTCCAAGCTAAGAAGTATTTCTAAGAATAATTACTAAATGGAACACACCACTGTTGCCACCACGCGAAACAAACACGGGATAAAAATTTTAAGCTAAATGACGAAATTATTTGTGGTAGTAAAATAAAAAGAAAAAAGCGTAATTCGCGACTCCAGAGCTCGAATACGCTACCTTACGGTGATTAACAATACTACCGAAAAAGGTAAAATATTCCATTCCACGGGTTTTTTGGGGGTAAATTACAAGCTTCAGACAGTTTGTGGTGTAATGTAATTTCAGAAGAATAGAACAGAAAGTTTCCCACAAACACGATGAAAAATTACTGTCATTCACAAAGCGTCAAAGCAAGTTATAAGTTACGGCATGTGTTTGTTTTACCTTTTTCATCCGCCATTAGACAGTGGCTGCAGCGTCCCCTATAGTTCATTGGAGTTGCGAATATCGTAGGAATGAAACCAGAAAATATTTTCTGGAATATATTTCTCCGCACAAGTTATTTTAAATTTAACATGAATAATTTTTAAATTTAAAATTATGCGGTGTAATTGGTTTAGCCAACTTTCCCAAAAAAAAACTTTAGAAACAAAATCAAGATAATCACAACATGAACGAAGGCTTAAAATTTCGCAAAATGAGGTTGTTTCCATCAGTCAGAAGTACTATTTTTAGTCACAGAAACCGATGGAATAAAAAAAAAAAAAACATGGACTCGGAAAATACTTTCATTTTCCCAACAGTTATTTTTAAATTAATATTTTAAAGTATCCGATTTTTCAAACAAGGCTTGGTCTTGATGACGTCACAAATGATATACTTTTGGCGAATCTGTCTGCCGCAATTCCACGTTATGATAATCAAGAAGCGAATTAAATATTACGCTCTACGCTAGCTATCAACCATATCGTTGCCAGAACACGTGAGTAAAGATGCGAATTAAATACTGTGGTCTGTGAATGGCAACACAGAATGGCATTTCATCACTTGTAAACAATAAAAGCGCACCGATTAAAATAATTTTTTTTTAAAATATTAAACTTAGTCAAATTATTTTAAAAAGTCAATTACTAAAATTGATAGAACAAGCAAAAAAAAAAAAAAAAAACTAAAAACATGGACCCAGAACATTCTTTTATTATCCCAAGTTATTTTTTAATGAATTTTTTAAACTGTACGATTTTTCAAACAAGGCGTGGTTTTGATGACATCACAATTGATGCTCTTTGGCGCATCTTTGTATCGCGTTCCCACGTTGTGATAATCAAGAAGCGAATTCTATTTCTATTCTATTCTATACAAGAGTCACAACTGACTACAACTGTATTTATGTCGAGGACTGCATACTAAGTGCCTTGCCTCCATTATTTTATATACCGATAGATGGCAGCACCATCACCGGATCGAACAGTTAATGAGAATTTAGAACTAGTCCAAGAGCTAATAGCTACCTGGTGCTAGCACCCCCCCAGAGGTATCGTTTCACTTGGAGGACATTGAGACCACGAGCATATTTAACGTCGCCCAGTCCCCTTTAATGACGACGGTGGGTCTTCGACCAGCGGGGATCGAACCTGAGACCCTCCGGCCCCGAGTCCAATGCCTTACCGATCAGGCTACCACGGCCCCTAAGAAGCGAATTAAAATTGCACTCTGTGTTTGCTATCAACCATATCGTTGCCAATACACGTGAGTAAAGATGCGAATTAAATATTTTGCTCTGTGAATGGCAACACAGAATGGCATTTCATCATGTGTGATGTCATCGGCAAGAAATGTAAACAATAAAAACGCACCGATTTAAGTAATTTTTTAAAAATATTAAATTTAAATTATTTAAAAAATAATTAGATCCTACGTTTTTAAGCATGTTCTTTCCGAAGAAAATACTTCTAAAATTTTAGAAACGACTCCATTCTCATCTTCAAGCTTTTCTTTTTCTTTTTTTTAATTAACTTTGTTTGGGAGGCATGTGTATACTGCGGAAGTCAGACTTCACACCAAATTATGGTACAGTTGGAAAAGTGAAGCAGCGCACCCGAAATTATCCTTATGTGATATCATCATACTTATGTAATTAATGAATGATCCCCAAGTACCCCAGAATAAAATAAAGCTAATAAAAGTTTCATTTTTCAAAAATGCCAACATAATCAGAACCATCCCAACTGAATAAAAACTGCCGGAAAATAATTCACTTACTCTTTTCCCTACTACATCGAAATAAAAACTTGAGATTACTTTATTTATGAATACCATAAAGCACAGTTGATTTAGGCGGCTAGGCAGTAACAGAACGAAAAATCCCAGCAACGACGACGAAACCATGCGGCCGCTGTAAATCAAAACACGCCAGATGGAACAAAAGAGAGCTAAAAGGCTTAATAGCGCGGAAGAGGGCCACGAATAATCGGGCAATTAAACAAGCGGTTATAATTCAGAAGCCCGAAAATAACTTCTTCGAATGCAAAAAGGGTAGAAGGTTCCCTCGCAATAGATCAAGGCCGGCGTCGACAATTTTCGCCGTTTCCGTTCCCGTGTGGAGGAAAAGAGGCAGTGCTGAATGTCAGGATGCCAAATTTTATTCCACTTGGCACTTGTCTCGCAAGACGAGAATGAGAGGGGGGGGGGGGAGTTGTCAGTTATCACCTGATTGAGAGAAACACGACAGTACAAAATTTTAAGAAACAAAAGCCCGTGTTATCGAGAAGGCCAGATTCTGCGAATGGTGGAATTGTCATTAAGTGGAAGATGCCTAATTGGCGAAAAAATTCGCCTTGCGGAAATATGTGTTGCACTTTTTGCTTCTAATATTTACCTTTCAGAGGAACTTCTCATATCAGTTAATATGAACCTGCCCCCCCCCCCCCCCCCACGCAAAAAAAAGATCAGGGCAAGAAAAGATGCCAAATGACATGTTAAGATTATATATAAAATTTCATTCAATTAGGAGTTCATATTTTGCCTCCGGATTGAGTTTGAAAAACCCGTATTTAAGGAAAAAATGTCCATTTTTATAAACAAAGTGAAACAGAGAATTACAAATATATATAGCAACTTAAGGTTGTCCAAAAATTAATCGTTTATTTACAAAAACGTTTATGATAATCATTAATTTTCAAAATTAAAAATATTCATCTTAAAATAGTTTGAAAGTCCTTACTTTTTGTTCTGGCATAAATTTCCGGGACTCCAGTTGGTTCTTTATAAAAGCTTCTCTTTTTGCACAATGTAGTTGAAACTTACGTCACTTTTAACTGCCCTTCTACAGGTGTGCCCAATCCCATGGGGTAATGGCACCCCGCCACATGCTGGGACGTCCCCCCCCCCCTCAATAATGTCAAAAATCGGTAAAATCAACCTTCTTAAAAATTTTAATGCCGCAGTTTGCGCCAAGAATCCCCCTGATGTGCACCCCTGCCTTTCAATAGCCTGTGTGTATGGCATGGCAGACATAGTAAACAGTGATTTATTGCCTGAAACAAACAGTTGAAAATCTTCTTCAGAGATTGACTTCAGTATTGGTGGATCAGACACATTTTTTCAGTCATTGAGATCAATGTAAGATTCTGCATCAAACTTATCAATAAGAATGCGAAAAATTTGCCTTTTCTATTTTGATGAACACTATACGAGCTTCTAACATCCAACAGACTGCCAATTCACGGATGTGCTGTTCCAAGTCTGTCAGCATTGTAATAAATTAATTTTTACGACATACGAAAACTGTTTCTTTGGATTGCGGGATCTATTTTGCACTTCAACTCAGTGGATAAATATCTAATTGCAGTGGTTTTGAACAACTGCCGAGGCAATTTACACATAAAGGGTGACTTTTGATAGCAAACCAGATTGGAACGTTGACGACGTGTAATGCAAGAATTATTAAAGTTTTAGAAGGAGATTCCAATGAAACACACAAACGTAGAATTCGATTAGCACAAGTTCGCCATAGAACATGAGACATTTTGCTAGGCTTTGGCTTTTACCAAGGCAGATTTTCGTGTCATTTTGCGCTTCCGACGAAGCATGTTTTTCTCGATAATTTCTGAAGTGGTGGGGTAAAGTACTGCTGAAGCAATAGCTACTCCAGCCCTGTCGGATACTTTGTTTCTATCACATGGTCCGTGAAAGCAAATTAAAGTCCATTGTATTGCTTGTAGTAGTAAATTTATCGATATAAGCGTTTGTAGTTTGAAGCTTGTAAAGGTCCCTTGAATTGATCCTCACTGTACGTATCCGATAAAAGAGATGCGATGAATTGATGATACTAAAACTGTCTTCACTTTCTTCTTGAGGCTGAAGCTGCAATTTCGCCCCCTCTCTTACGTTTTTTTGAGCAATCACGATTGCTTATTGTTCTCACATGATTTTATTTTCCCACCGCCTCCCTCTGCTGCACTACCGTTGACGGGCCTCACGATGCTGCTCCTCTAGCGAACACAGTCTCCAGGTTACGTCCATATCCAACATACACACGCATACATACACACACCTGCACACACACTCATGCCTACACACAGACACAAATACATACGAACACACACATACACATTCTTGCACACAGACACAAATACACACGCACACACACACACTCATGCCTGTACACAGACACAAACACCACGCATACATACACACTTACATACATACACACACACTCATGCCTGCATACAGACACAAACACACACGCATACATACACATACCTATATACACATACATACCCACACACTCATGCCTGCACACAGACACAAACACCCACGCATACATACACACACACTCATGCCTGCATACAGACACAAACACACACGCATACATACACATACTATCTAACCACGAATTGTATGGAAAGGTAAACATCCTGTTTACACGCGGAAATGGAAGTATCTATTAGTTTTCAGATATGTCAGATTTTGCAGATGTATGTTAGACCTATGTTAGACTCTAAATTAAGCAGAGTCTCATTCAAATAAGCGAAATACGCGCATAAAATTTTTATTTTTCCCCTCATTCAGATGGAGTCGCTTTAACTGTATGTTTGCCAATTCCATACAATCCGTGGTCAAACAGTACCTATATACACATACATCCCTACACACTCATGCCTACACACAGACACAAATACATACGTACACACACTCATTCCTGCACAAAGACACAAATACACACGCACACACACACACTCATGCCTGCACACAAACACAAACACCCCACGCATACATTCACACTTCCATACGCACACTCATGCCTCGACACAAACACAGACGCCTACATACACACACACACACACTCGTGATTGCGAAAAACATAATTTGAATTCAAAATGCCATAATTTAAATTAATTTATCTTTTTTTTTTTCGGACAAATGTAGTAGTTAATATCTTTGCATTTGCAAGATGAAGTGTCAAAGAGCAATTTACTAGCTTTGTAAAATGATTCTGATTATTTTCTTAGTTATTTTCGGATAGGATTTCAAAAGATTGCTGCTGAAGTTCAAGAGGTAGATTTTTAGCATCTTAGCAAGAGGTAGATTTACGTTGCACAGTAGGTAGGGAACGTTTGACCTAATTCACACATTTCAGTCAATTCTAACACCTAAAACGGCAAGTGGGAATTTAAACCAGGTGCAAATTGAAAGTTTCATCACTTGTTTCTGTAAATGAAGTAACATTTATTATTATTGCAATCTTACATGGAACGTATCCTATTTGGGTAAGGAAATCCAAACTTCAAACTCAATCCGGAGGCAAAATCAGAATGGAATAAAATTTCCCACATGTTAATTCGAGACCATTTAGCACCTTTTAAATCCCCTGCCCCTTAACATTTCGAAAAAAATTTTTTTTTTTTAACCCACCCTTTATTTATCGAATTAGCATTTAGGAGAATTATTTATTTGAGTGGCTGAATTTAAGTATTAGGCATACTTTTTTTCCATTTTGATGTAACTTTTAGTTTTGTTGCTTTGTTAAAAAATTGAACATTACATTTTGAATTTAAGCAACATTGATTTCAACAACGTTGATAAGCAGATAAAAGCTTTATTTTAACTACCTTGGCGAAACTTTCTGAAAACGTGCCAAGTGTTCGACTTACATAATTCTGTTCGCGGATGCATGAATTTCCACCACATCAAGCATCAAAACCGGCAAATTCTAATTCGCAACTCCAGCGCTCGAATATGCTACCTTGCGATGATGTGTAAAATTAAAAAAAAAAAAGGTAAAACATTGCTTTCCACGTGTGTCTGTTGGTAAACATAGGCAGTTCGTTATGAGTATTTATTAACGCATTGCATGAAATTATCACCGAATATGTTCGTCTATTCGAAGCATTTTTTTTTTGAAAGAGGATAACGTTATAACAGGTATTTTTTTTTTATTGTTTTGTGTGAATTTGTAAGAATATGGTTTTTTTTAAACCTTAAACTCGAAAAAAGGATTTGATGACATTAGCAGAAGAATAACGACTTTCATCTCCGCCTAGTTTAAAAATAATTTAACTAACCTTATTTTACTAGGTTGGAATGGACAGTACGCAAAATATTTTCTTGGTTATATTATCGTAGAACGAAATGAAAAATGCTTAACGCTGAGAATGGGGTGGTTTCCTTCAGTCAAAAGTACTACTTTTAGTCATTGAAATGGATAGAATGACCAAAAAAATTTACATGAACCCAGAAAATACTTTCATTTTCCCAACAGTTTTTTTTTTAATTTTTTTTTTTTTTTTTTAATGTTCGATTTTTCAAACAAGGCATGGTCTTTATGACGTCACAAATGATGCAATTTGGCGCATATTTCTACTACGTTTCCACGTTATGATAATCAAACAGCGAATTAAAATTTCACTCTACGCTTGCTATCAACCATATCGTTGCCAATACACGCGAGTAAAGATGCGAATTAAATATTTTGTTCTGTGAATGGCAATATTGAATGGCATTTCATCATTTGTGATGTCACACGACAGAAGTGTAAACAATGAAAGCGCACCGACAACCACGCGCTCAGTTTCAAGATGGCTGTTTTGAAACACTTGATTTTAGAAATCTGACAGTAAAAAAATAAATAAATAAATAAATATTGGGAAAATAAAAGTATTTTCTGTGTTGATTTTATGTTTTCCGCTTATTCTATGAATTTCAGCGACTAAAAAAAGTAGTACTTTTGACTGAAGAACCCCCCCCCCCCCCAACCCTTTTTCATTTTGACTTTAAAAACTACATACTGGACAAAGAAATCAATACCCTAATTGCCGCAGAAAGTTTCACATGGCATTCATAACCTAGGAATCTATTAATAAAATAAATAAATGAATAAAATATCGTGTATTTGCATGCAACAGGACGAAAAAAGGATTTACAGTGATTACGGTGAACGATGTTTGTTCCTCTCAAAAACGCATAAAACAATTGGTCTGCACGCACACAATATGTTTCACATAATTAACTGCGCTATCATTTCACCAAAATGAGCGTATAACACGCATTTTTAAGCATAACAAAAGAAAAAAAAGGGCCACCAATAAAACTGAGTTCAGAATTGGGTTGTTTCCTTCAATCAAAAGTAGTTTTTTTAGTCACTAAAATTGATAGAATAAGCAAAAAAACATGGAAAATAATGGAAAATTCTTTTATTTTTCTAACAGTTATTTTTAAATTAGTTTTTTTAACTGTCCGATTTTTCAAACAAGGCGTGGTCTTAATGACGTCACAAATGATGCTCTTTGGCGCATCTTTGTACCATGTTTCCATGTTATGATAATCAAGAAGCGAATTAAAATTGCGCTCTACGCTTGCTATCAACCATATCGTTGCCAATACACGTGAGTAAATATGCGAATTAAATATTTTGTTCTGTAAGTGGCAACACTGAATGGCATTTCATCATTTGGGATGTCATCTGCAGAAGCCGTAAACAATGAAAGCATACCGATTTAAGTTTTTTTTTTTTTTTTTTTAATATTAAACTTAAACAAATTATTTAAAAAATGGTCAGATCCAATGTTTTTAAGCATGCTCTTTCAGAAAAAAAATACTTTCAAAATTTTGGAAACGACCCCATTTGATGATAGCTAAAGAATAATGATCAATTTTAAAATTAAAAAAAAAAAGTTTCGATGTTATTCTACTCCTTTCCCTTTTTTTACTTCCAATACCAGCTTTATAATTCATTACAAAAATAAAGTTTAGTACATTTTTAGCTTGAAAAAATTAATAAAAAATAAAATAAATCATTATTTTATTTACTTGAAGTTTTTAATTGTTGTTGAAACTGAGTTTACAATTTGATGTTTCTTAGAAAAGGTTATCCAGTGTTAAATAAAAAGTTCCGATAACATGATTTTAAGCTTTTTCTTTTTTAAATTGTTATTTTTATAATCCATAACAAAATTTAATTAAAACATTTTTTAAACTTCAAAGATATGTAAATAAATATATAAATAAAAATAGAAAATTAAATAGAAAAACGAATAAATATATATTTTTTAATTATTTTTTTTCCATATAGCAGTTACATAATTCATAACAAAAATGTAGTAAACCATTTTTAAAACTTGAAACAATTATTTGATTCGAGCCTACTTGAATAGGTTTGACATATTAAAATTTGCGGTACACATTTCTTAATATCCTCCCCCCCCCTTAATACTAAATAGCAGTTTATAATTCAAAACAAAAACGAAGTAAAACATTTTTTTATATTTCAAAAATAAACAAACATAAACAAATAAAAAAAATAAATAAATAGATGAACGAACAAATAAATATTTGATTCAAGCCGGATATGATCGTACATTGGCTTAAAAATAGCGGTTTTACAAAATAGAAATTGACGAAAGATTTATTTCGTAATTTAATAACTAACAGTTCTTAACTCTTGCCGCCAAAATTCTATTCTCTTAACCAACTTAACATTTTTAAAACAAGGAAACCGAGCGGTTGCTGGAGATCAGTTTCTTTTTCCAACTCGTGACATTTCACATTCCGCGCGAGACGGTCCGTCTCCCCCTCCCCTTCCCCCATCCTAATTACCTTCATCTCCGGAGCGGTTCCGTGAATCAAACGTTATCTCAAGCCTCAGCAGGAGATAATCACGTGATGCAGCCGTGACGTTAGAAAGCAAAAGTTGAATGGGAGAAATCCGAAGAAAAGTTCTCCATTTCCATATTAAAACGAAGTTAACGACAGGCACAGACAAATTTTTGACTCGAAAATCTCGGACGAGAAAGAGAATCATTAGCATGGAACGAAATTAGGCGTCTAAGCTCTGTTTGGCTCATTTAGAGAATGTATCTTGAATTCTTTAAAAATGGGAAAATGTTTTCAATTTTGAAATTGGAAGAGACGCTATACGGAATAAATTATTCCATTGATAGTGTAATGCAGTGCCGTTTATTCGAGATTTGAAGGGGTCATAATATTTTGCAGGCAACTTTTGCTTTTAGTTGAAAATTTTCACGCCCCCCGCCCTTATTTTTGATTTGGACGGGGTGTTTAATAAATGTCCCACTTTTTTTTCAACTAATCTGACGGGGGGGGGGGGACGTGGTCACAAAGTGTCCCATTTCACCTTACTCCCTCTCCTCCCTTTGTTACATGCCACGCTGGTTTTCAATAAATCTGAGCAAGCAATCTTAAATCTGACCAAGCAATCTAACGAAAATTCTGCTACTTGATCTGTGGCCTTTAGCAGTAAAAGTTCACGGGTAATTTTTCTGAATACTGTGAATTTTCGAAGGGGGTTTGTTTCTCGGCTGCCTGGTGAAAGCAGTTTTTTCAGTTGTCTGCGACGCGGAGTAAAATTCAAAAACTAGTTTGCGAGATATACCGATATTTTTTATTTATTTTTTAAAGGAATTACGTTCACATGGCTCGATGTGGAATAGGCTTTTACATACAATACACTAATAAACGGAAAATCGTCAGTCTGAAGTGTACATGTTTGTTTTATTTTTTAGAATTAAAAAAATAACAACGGTAATATTTTTGTTACAAAGCCAAAATC
This sequence comes from Uloborus diversus, assembly GCF_026930045.1. Taxonomy (NCBI): domain Eukaryota; kingdom Metazoa; phylum Arthropoda; class Arachnida; order Araneae; family Uloboridae; genus Uloborus; species Uloborus diversus. Next base: position 11,576,028 of record NC_072734.1, read on the forward strand.
TAAAATACAAATTTATAAAAAATGTTTTATTTTTCACTTTTCTATTCCCTCATTTCGACTTCCCATCAGTCATTCACTAAGTCCTCGAGATTTGAAAATTTTCCTCCCGTAAATAACCGAAATTTTGTTTTCGTCCCTTTGTACAAAAAGTCTTGAAGAGGTATTGCCTGTCAAGAAAACTTAAAAGAATCTCTCTGTCATGCGAGGATGTGTGACTTGAGCACTGTGATTGATGCACGAAAAATTTTCAACTGTTTTCATAGAGGAAGTCGGCTTTTTACTAAAAACATATTTCAGATAACAGTTTTGCTTCTTTAAGAAAGTATTACGAAGTTATTCCATTCTTACGACTTATGAAATATTTTCTTAACATTTGTCTTGTATTGAACATTTGTCTTGAAATGAAGGAAGATTTTGATATGCTCTAATCTTGTGGTATCATCGAAGAGTAATCTTGGTATGCTCCAAGCTTGTGGTGTCATCCAAGAGTAATTTTGGTATGTTCCAAGTTTCAGCCTTCAAAAGGAATGGTATAACTTGAGTCTCTACAAGTTTGAAGCAGTAAACATTTCTTTGATGCAAAAGTGATTAAATGATTGGTACCGACGGCAATGAAAATACAAGTTCGTTCGAGGAAAGGCATTAAAATTCTTTCTTCAAATAGAATGATCGGAGCTAAATATTTAGAAATGCGAGTTAAAATCAATGAATAGTGGGAAAATTTTACGAAACGGCAATAGAGATGGACATACGTTTGGGTGAGAAAAAAAAATCAGCCATGGCACCCCCCTCCTCTCCCAAATCATTGATTCTGACGTTAAAAGAGACTGAAAATGTGTTGATCAACAGGCATCATGAATAGTCCGATACAAAATCTGATATGACTATGATCCAACGGTGCATTTTCTCTCTCGATAGCCTTTGGTTTCGCGGACTACCAAAAGTTTGGAAACCATTAAGTCTGGAGAGCACAAGATCATATACAAGTGGTAAATTTTAAGTTACAACGGCCAGATGGAAACCTGGAACCGGTTAAGAACATAATAAATATTGAAAAAAGAAAAAGAAGCTGGTTCTCATGGCTAAAGAGAGCATAAGAATCTATAGATCAACAGCTATGAGTATACCGATTTAAAATATAGTGTGACCATGATTATACTGACTTACTCTTGTTGGGTATTGCTTTCGTGAACCAGTAAAATTTGGGAACCACTGGCCTTGAGAAAATGCTAATGAAGATCAAGTACACTGCTTAAGTTGAAGGTAAAAGAACTAGATGAACATTTGGAATAGGTGGTTAAGAACAGAATCAGTGTTGGCAAACAAAAATAGCTGGTTCTAAGGGCTAATGCGACTGTGATAATCCCTAGATAATGAGACATGATGATTGGGCTCGATACAGAAAATAGTGCAAGCACATTTACACAATGGATTGTTGGTTCAATCCTTCTCTCGAATAGTCTCGCAACAGCGACAGTCGAAATTTAGTTCTTCCCGTGGACCAGTTATTGTGATAAATGGTCTATAGCCAGAAGACCGGTAAAATTTTGACCTGATGTGGTCCAGCCATTTTCTCCAACGGTCTTGTGGCTGAAGAATTCCATTTTTTTTTCTTTCTGTGGACCAGTTATTTTAATAATCGGTCCAGAGCCAGAAGACTTAAAATTTTGGTCTAATGTGGTCCTGCTATTTTTCACATTGGTCTTGTGAAAGAAAACCAACCAAATTTTATTGTTTTTGTTCCAATCCTTTTTCGTAAAAGTAAGGCTCCATCAATGACTTCAAACACTGTGGAAACCTAACAACCCTTGCTTTTCAGCCACACTGCTAATCCTAGCATGTACTAGCGCGTGAGGACTGTTACGAACCAGAAGTCCTCTCTCAGGAAAAAAATCCTAGTAGTACCACTTTGAAATAACAAAAAACAAAAGGAAAAACTTTTCCAAGCACACATTTCAACGAGCGGAGGAAAAATAAATACTTTCAGAAAGACAACAATGTGAAACAAGGAAACGAGCGCGACAAATGAATGTAACGAACCGGGCAAATAACAAACCTATGAATACAGGAAAAAAAACATCGAAAGTTTCACCATCAAGTGCTGTCATCTTTTTCCATTCACAACATGGAAAAAAGAAAACCAGACTCACCTGAGACGGAGAGCCCGTACTAATCCTTATGTAGGAGGCGAAAGAGTCGGGCCGCACAATTAAGTCCCAGACTGGAGCAGGAAAAACACTTAACGGCACCAAAGCACGAACACAAGTTATCAAAGCAGAAACAACAGAGGCCTTGAGTCCGCCGCCGTTGCCAGACTGCAAGGTACAGAGAGGAATAAAAGAGCGACTTCTTCATCGGCAGGAGCTCCAACTATTTTGGAAGCGGCACTCTCCCTCTCTCTCTCTCCCTTTGCTCTTTTTAAAATCGCACCAAAAGAGTTTTCAAAACTACCGGAGCAGTGAGCCACAAAAACTTTTTAAAGAAAGATGAAAATGAAACCGAGTTACTTTCTGCACTGAGAGTTATTTTTGTTGTAATACTTCGAATAGCTGAGAAGCGGGGGTGGCGACATACAATGTGCGGTCGAGCTTTGGCAATAAGTAACGAAAAAAATGTCTAACACCATACGCGTTTTTTACCCTTTAAAAATAGATGTTTGTGCTTGTTGATACTTGTTGTGCTCCAACTGGTATGGTGGTCAGCAAAGCCGCCTGCCAATACAAAGGTCCTGAGTTCAAACCTGCTGCTCGTATGTAGCATTTTTTAACACTCGTTCATCCTAACGTAAAATTTTACAGTATTTTACGGTGAAAAATACTGGCAACATGAGTGCTAGCAACTTTTACCGTAAAATTTTAGGATGCCTTTAAAAATAGATGTTTAAAGCTGAGGAGTAGGGACTTAATACTGGGCTACATACATTGTGCGGTCAAGCTTAGGCAATAAGTACAGCAAAAATGTCTTACACCACATTGTAATATCACATATTATATCACTCACATTTCTTCCCCCTTGAAAAACAAGCGCTCAAAACTAGGGCTGCGGAAACTGGGTGAAAATGACCGACTCCGGGAATTTCAGAGTCTTTGAGATTCCGACTCCAACTTCAACTGTCTAAGTAGCAGAATTTGGGAAAATGACCGACTCCGACTCTTGGAATTTTGAGCCTTCAACTCTCGACTTCACTCCAAAATCAGTCCGACTAACGACTCTTTGACTCCCATTGCGCAGCCTTGCTTCAAACTGAGGCGTAGGAACTTAATCTTATATTGCTATCTGGGGTGAGATTGTGACCGGAATTTTAAAATCCTGAAAGTTAGCGAAGTAGAATAACATTGTTATAAATATACCTCATTTCCCCCCTTATTTTTTTAACAAAACAAAAAGAAAGTTCCAATAGTTTATGTATGTTTTTCTTAAAAACCATTGATAAAAAAAAAACAATCAATGTTACACATCTGCTTCAATTACTCAGTAAGTTCTAAACATAAATATTGAGGCTTATTCACGGAAGATAGTGAGTACTATGGCGTGGAACTTTCGCATGAGGAATTACGAAAAATCCGGAAAACTACATCTTCTCCTAGAACACAATCATCCATGGTTACCATATAATTGAATCGACTTGGCAATGCCGTCACTTTGAGTGGCGATTGACTATGAAACTAAAATGTCATATTTACAGGGTGTCCTGAAAAAGACTGACTGTTTTCAAAAATTTATAACGAGAAAATGGTTAATGATAAAAAAATAATTTTTGCAGAAAATTCACGTGGTGGGCCGTAAGTTTCATCCCCCAGAGTTCCAAATTTTAGTTCAATTTTTTCCCATAGATGACGCTGCAGACAGTAAGCCTCTAAGTCAAAAAATAATTATTGTAATTCACTGATTTTTCCTCCGATTGCGACATTTGGTTGCAGCCGACGGCAGGCATTTTGAAAATATTGTTGTGTAATTTTGTTTATTAGAAACATTTTTCGAAAAACTATGATGTAATTTTCTGTCTTTCTTTGATTTACGGTCTTACAATCTGAAGCGCCATCTACTGGAAAATTTTTGAACTAAAATTTGGAACTTGGGGGGACGAAACTTACGGCCCACCACATGAATTTTCTGCAAAAATTAATTTTTTATCATTAACCATTCTCCTGTTATAAATTTTTGAAAACAGTCAGTCTTTTTCAGGACACCCTGTAGTTTATTTCCACTGTGTTACTATTAATCACGCAAAAATTTATTAAACGGTTCGAAATACTTTGTTTATTATCTTCCGAAATTTTACATCAACACTGACTAAAACTTGGACGAGAAATCGCCATATGGCATCAAGTTTGGGAACATTTCGAACTTAATACATTACTATAAAAGTTACCGGAATATTCCTGTATTTTCACTCGACAGCAGGTCCCAATAGGAACTGCTCGGATTTTAAAAGGAAAATTCAACTAAAAAATATCTATAAATAAAAAATTAGTCTACCGTTATACCGATTTTTTTATACCAATGAGCAATGGCGAAATGCATTGAAGAAAAATACTTTCACTTTCAAAAAAAAAAAAAAAAATCTCAATAATCTCAAGAAGAATTTTCAAATTCACAAAAACGGATTGTAATTATAGTTATTTTCGCATTAAAAATAAACCGGCCATCCTTAGGACAATTAACTACTTCTAGAAATATGAAATCAATGTTCTGAAACATTAATGACCAAAAGATCGTACATTATGCTGTTGGAAAATGAGTGATGGAAATTTACTCGAAAAACATCAAGAATCATTGATTGTATAGAATGGTGTATTTTCGGAAGACCATTAAGTAACAATCAAAAGTAATTAATTTTCTAGTCTAGTGACTTTCAATCAACCAGCTATTTTATTTCAAACTACTCTACTAACAGGCGAAACTTTGGAAAATGCATTGCACATTAAACGATTTGAGGTTAATGGTTAGAACTGCTTAACTATCACGAGTAAAATACCGAAATTGAAAGCTTATAGAATTAAACACAACATGTGAATTCTAAGAATTTTAATTATTTATACGAATTACCTTTTCAAGTTCAGAAAATTGGAAAGCGAAGAGCTTACTGAAAACCGTTTAGTTGCTTCGGTCAAAACAGATCCTTCCCATTACCATACTTCTATTCAGTAACAGGAAACTTGATATTAGGAAAAGGTTATCACTTATTGTTTGCATTGATTATATTTATTTATTATTTCACAAATATTCTTGCTTATTGCTTGCGTTTTTTTAATCGTATTAAAAACAAGATTTTATAATTCAAACTTTCACTACATTATTGGACTTGCATTCTGTCACTTTCTAAGTATGACTAATGTAATTAGGGTCGTCAGACCAGCGGACGAAATTTTAACCACAATTTCATTTTCAGGAGTTCATTATATCTTCAAATGCTAGCATTCAGTACACTTGATTTGTGCATTTATTAAGAAAGACACGAGAGAGCTTTATGGTTCCTCTACACAGTTAAAGATTCAGGAGACTTTGATTGTAAATATTATTGTAAAATCGAGTATTTACTTAATACAAAAAGTTTACAGTAAATTGTATCGCAACGCAGCGCCAATTGATACACCACGTGACTTACACTGCGAAGCAGATAACATCGTATTTCCCCTCAATTGTGCCCCAACTGGTATGGTGGTCAGCAAAGCCGCCTGCCAATACGAAGGTCCTGAGTTCGAACCTGCTGCTCGCTTCGCATTTTTTAACTCTCGTTCATCCTACCGTAAAATTTTACAGTATTTTACGGTGAAAGTTACTGGCAACACGGGTGCCAGTAACTTTTACCGTAAAATTTCAGGATGCTTTTTAATAGTGTATAGGTTTTTTGTGGGTTTGAAATAAAAAAAGGGGGGGGGGCAGCAACGCAGTAAATGAACAAGTTTAAAGCGTGGACAAAAGAAAAATATTGACTTTTTTTGAAGGGGGGGGGGGAATAAGAACTGTTCATTACCTGCGGGGAGGTGGCGGTATTCTTCATTTAATGGTCGGGCTACCCTAAAAATGAAAGTTTTCCGAGTGAATTAATCTCTGCTCGTCAGAAATATTTAGTATTTATTGCTCCCGGGACTAAGTTCAGCTTCAACACTACATGTATAGCGATAAACAAAACTATCGCAAAAGTCATAAATTAGAGAAAGAGAACATTAAAGACGGTTTAATAATGAATTTCAATAAGCTTGGAAGATGTATTTCACGCTGTCGAATAACTTTCTAAAACGATCAATCCTGAGCAATTGTTAAATGAATTTTACTTCGAATTCGCAATAGCTCATGCGGATCTAGTCGATGTATCATCAGTAAAACGGTAAAATATGATGACGGTTCAGCGAAAATAACAAAAATGTAGGCACTTTCAATTTATGGACTAAGATAGGGAACTTCAGCAACGTCCAAACTGCGTGAAAAGATGGATGAAAATGGAGTTTTCGACGGGCGTCAGAAATAATCGCAACATTATCTGAAAACGTGCGAACACCAAAAATTAAGATGTAACGGGGACGTGAACAGAGTGGAAGAAAAAGAAATCATTACACGTCGAGGAAGATATTTTAGCGGAATTCGGAGAAGAGCGAGAAGAAACGGAATTCGGGATTATGAGGCAGCAAAGAAACCTTTATGAAGAACATGATACCACCCACGAAAAACCTCGCCAACTAGAAATGTTTTGTTTTTGGCGGCAGGCCAGGATGCCAACTTGGCAAGCTTACCTACTCGCATTTAGAAACAAAGGCAAAAACAGCAATACAGAATGAGGCTTCAAAAGAAAAATCTCGGTGAAATGGCGAGGGGTCAAAGCACCCGGAGTGAACAAAAAAAGAAAGAAAAGTTCTCTCGCAGTTGGCGTAACACGGTCAAAAGGCAAAAGGGTTTGCGAGAATTCTATTTTTTCCCCATCTTCAAGTGTAAGGTTTCTTCCAGACATTGACAATGAAAAAACAATAGTAACTTCATTTACGAAACAGGGAAGAATCTTCAACTTGAAACCTTTAGGTGGTTGATTGTTGGCTCGGATGTGTAAAGGATACAGAATGACGCAAATCTGTTGGCAAACCACGACTAATCCATAATGGCCTTCACCTTTAACGACATTAGTAGAAAGAGTAATTGCCAGCAAACTATATTTTTCTACGTTACATACCATACTCTTAACGGGAGTTATTACTGATACATGAAATACACCGCCAGCGCAGTCAATTCCAGCCGAGGATTGCAGTTTCGTGCTTATTAGCACTCATCAGCCCGGCATAGGAGTGACTGAGCTAGAGGTGGAAAACCTCTTAAGGAAGCCTAGAGTGCCAAACAAACTGGTAGCTAATACAGAATTAGCACTGACCAGACGAGTGACCGAAACAATGGTTCGGTTCAACTTGAATATTGAAGGCAAGGCAGGTATATTCAGTAAGTTACCGCCCTATAGCCAGGGCTAAGGCAGAAATACATGAAATACACCTCAGTCCTCGGCTGGAATTGACTGAGTTGGTGGTGTATTTCATGTATTTCTGCCTTAGCTCTGGCTATACGGCGGTAACTTACTGAATAGTTATTACTGATGTTTTAAACCATTTCGAGACCAAGCTGGTGACATCACTTGTTCCAGAAGCATTTTATTCTTAGAAGTCAGAGTTGAAACTGGAGTTTATAACAATAATTAGCACGGCTGTTATTTCTGAGAATGAGTCGGTTTTTAGAGTTAAAAAACTGACAAGCGATTGATTTACTTTGTTTCAAAATTCCTATGCACAAGAAGGAAAGTATAGTAGAAATCCAACAATCCAAATATCTGATTATCCGAATCGCTTGATCGAGGTGTTTAGCAAGCGATAACTTTCATGTAAAGCACACTACGAACGTATTGAGCTAACACACAGCACTCCATAAGTGCGTTTAATATGCATTTCCATTTAATTAATTGCCTCCCGCTTTGTCTAGTGGTCAGAGGAGTCTGCGATGGGGTGGTCCCGGGTTATTGCTCGAAGTCAAATAAAACATTTTTATTTTAATCATACATATGGATGCAAGTGGCAAACTTTAAAATTTGGAGATAACCAGCACAAGTGGTAGGTGAACCCTTCCTCTGTCTTGGGGCAAGAGATGGTACTAGTAACCCTTAGAGATCCTATATACGGAGAGATTGGACAACGGCGCGCACGCTGTCCGCCATGTTTAGTCCAAGGGTTGTCAGCTCGAAATGCTGCGCCGTGTGAATTTTTAGCTTTCTTACGGAATGTAGGATATGAAATTTTTAAAGAACAAACTGATTTATTTTCTACTCGTATTTTCATTAAACGGAGTGAGCGCCAAGTCTGTCAATCTGGCGTCAATCGTTTCGTATCGTCATAGCGCTTACAGAGAAAACATTTTTCCCAAAAATGTGTTCATAAAGTTAGAAAACAAACAGATATTTGAGATCTGCACATTGCATTTCATTAATATCATAACTAACTTCTAATTTTTTCGATACAATGTACAGTGATATTTGGGCAGAAGATGCATTACGGTCTACGGGGAGTGAGTATCTTTGGACATAAGATGGCCGCCGTTCCGAAGTTGTACAATCTCTCCGTATTTAGGATCTCTAGTAACCCTGGTAGGTGCTCTGTATAGCATGATTTAAGAAAAAAAAATCAATGAAAGCCTACCTAGGACGTTATCCTTATAGTCCTTTTACTCGAAACTCAAAAATGTCTACTTACATCCCTTTGCTTCTCACTGCCTCATATTATGTCTTATCCAAAATCTTTTCAAATCGGTTATTTTGCACGACACACAATGAAAAGAAATTGATTAAACTCATTTTACAAATTTTTCTTCCAAGTATGAATGAACAATTTAGTGACAATATACTTCTAAAAAAGAAAATTAAAGTCACGAGAAGATGCTAAAACTATTATATGCACACATAATCAATCTAACCAGGAAGACACAAATACTCCAAACTCGAATTTCTCGTTGACGCTCGAGAAAAAAGAAGACATTTTGAAAGTGGCAGCAATTTAAAAATAGAACACTGCGATAGCATCCGAGTGGGAGTTTTGTGTGTCTGAAAAATTACGGAGTTAATGAGAATCATAAAAACGCGAAAAGTCCCCCCCCCCCCTCCGGATCTCTCTTTTAGAGAGAATGTGGAACTGCTTATTGCACTCCAAGACAAACGTGATACTACTACTTAACATACAAAAACTTTTCAAGAAAGTAAAAAGAAAAAGAAATTCCGGAAAGCACTTTCCAGGGAGTAAACAAGAATTGGGAATTTTCGATGGCGTGGGATTTTGACAATGCATATCTTGCGTCACGTAGGTACACAAACACAACTACAGGTCGTAAAGAAGGGCTAACGGAGTCGTAAAACCTTCATTTGCTTTCAACACTTGCGTTGGGTTGAAAGTTTATCTCAGGGATGCGGGTGTGAAGAAAAAGGAGGGGAACTAGAATATGATGCACAATGGGGTCGTTTCCAAAATTTTAAAAGTATTTTTTTTTTTTTTTTTTTGAAAGAGCATGCTTAAAAACATAGGATCTGACCATTTTTTAAATAATTTGTTTAAGTTTAATATTTTTAAAAAATTACTGAAATCTGTGCACTTTCATTGTTTACGCTTCTGTCGTGTGACATCACAAATGATGAAATGCCATTTTGTGTTGCCAATATCACAGAGCAAAATATTTAATTCGCATCTTTACTCACGTGTATTGGCAACGATATGGTTGATAGCAAGCGTAGAGCGCCATTTTGATTCGCTTGTTGATTATCATAACGTGGAATCGTGGCAGAAAGATGCGCTAAAATGCATCATTTGTGATGTCATAAAGACCACGCTTTGTTTTCAAAAACGGACATTTTAAAAAAATTATTAAAAAATAACTTTGGGGAAAATGAATGTTTTTTTCTGGGTCCATGTTATTTTTTTACTTATTCTATCAATTTCAGTGACTAAAAGTAATACTTATGACTGAAGGAAATCACCCCATTCTGAAGATCAATGTTGTATTGCTGCGTTACGATGCTCAGGGCGGATCCAGATTCTGGTGTTGCAGGGTGTCATTATTAAAATATGACCATATCTTGTCCCCAATGTTAACCCTTCTTCCTAAATCGGAAGGGGGGGGGGGGACATAAGTGTAAGAAAAAGCACAATTCTAGCGATCGGAACACTTCCACTGCCGCATATTTCGAGAAAGGTTCAGTTTTTACGATCGATTTTTTAGGAAGTGTTTGCTTTATGCTTCTCTTGACGCTCTTTTCAAAAGTACATCGAAAGAAAACCTATATATTTACTTTCATCATTTTCATGTTCTTTGAGAAGTCACTTTTTATTTTTTTAAATCAATTATGACAAAATGCATTCATTACTACTGACTTTCGGAAAAAAAAAATTTCTCCGCGAAGGGAGTGGGGGGGGGGGGGGGCGCATGGTCATAACATGAGGGTATTTTTTCCAGGGAAGGGAGACGGTCAGTCACACTTTTTGCATTTACAGTTATTCGTAGTAACTTTGATCCACGATTTTTCAATTTTCAACGGCATCCACTCGTATTTTAGTCGTGTTATTGCATTTGTTGGTAACATACTGAATTATTTGGTTTTCGGTGATTTACACCCTCATTGTACCCTAGCTAGTGCATGACATAAAAAGAGTGCTGTTGCAACTCTAAAGCACTTTCTTCGATTGTAGCCTTTAAGGGACCCTGCAAATACACATGGCCAACTGTCCTAAAACTCCTAAATCAGAACCTGGATCTGTGCGGTTTAACCCTTAGACCTACCCCTTTTAGTGCCATTTTAACCAGGGTTGGCAAAAACCTGTTTTTTTTTTTTTAAATAAAACCCAAAAAAAACCCAACTAAAGCTGTTTTTTTTAAAAAAAGAAATGCGGGTTTTTTTTTTTTTTTTTGTCTTTTTTTAGGGAAAATGTGGGGTACTTGTAACATATTGTAGCGTTAGTATATGGACAAAGCGCAAAAATTGTCTTGGGGTAAAAAAAAAAAAAAAGCTGGAAAACTAGTTAAAATTCAGCGTTTTCTGAAGAAAAATATAAAAGACGAAGAAACCCAAGAATGGTGGAGCTTCAGATTTTTTAGTTTCCATGATTACCAACAGTTAGGGCAAAGTTACCTCTCGAGTGATGAAATCTATTGTTCGTTTTTAATTACTGCATTTTTTTTTATTTTTTATTTTTTTTGCATTTTACTTTATTGTATTTCATTTTGTCATGCAAAACTACTGTAGAACCTTAAGTAGTTTAAATTCATTTTTACTGAATTCCAGCTTAATCAAGACATTTCTTTGAATTTTATGTTGCCTGTTTTTCTATTTCTGTGTACAGAGTAAAAAATATTAAACTTTTTCGTAAGATAATGAAAATACTGTACATCCTATTCTGTTTTCTGTCCGGCGGTTTGTAAAAACTGTTAATTTCTAAAAAATATACTTGTTTATTCGAGATTTGTGACGTGTTGGTTTGTAGAAAATAATTCACATGAAAGCCTTTTAGCTAGAGTAGTTTCCTCTGTACAATCTACAAATATTGAGAAAATCAGATGTGACAGGCCTAAGTCAAGATAATTTGAGTTATTCATTGAACAGTTGAAGAAAAACTTTTAATATATTTATTTAAAATCTTTGAAGCATTTTTTTAATGCCGTCAAGAGTTAAGAAATACTATTAAAGTTCAAAATTCATTTTTTATGTTCATTGCCTGTGGTAAAAAACAAATAAAAAAATAAGTTTAAATTGTGAAAGTATTTAAATTAATCATTTTTTTTAAAAACTTCTCAGAAAATTTTAAAAAACCCAAAAGTGGGCTAAATAATGGTTTTTTTAAATGGGTTTTTTCAAAAAAAAAAAAAACATTGGGTCCTACCCAATCGGGTCCAATCCGGCCAACCCTGCTTTTATCCATTACCAATGATCACCTTATCGTTACTAATAATAAAGCTGAAAGTCTGTCAGGATCTCTGTCTGTCCGGATCTCTGTGACACGCATCGCGCCTAGACCGTTCGGATGATTTTCATGAAATTTGGCACAAAGTTAGTTTGTAGCAGGGGGGTGTGCACCTCGAAGCGATTTTTCAAAAATTCGATTTTGTTCTCTTTCTATTCCAATTTTAAGAACAAAATTCTCATAAGATGGACGAGAAAAAAACGAAATTATCAGTACGTGAAACCGTAACCACGCCAATTGGCGAGAAAATTCACCATACATTATATGTAAATATACAGGCGAACCAAAAGACCTTTTAATTTTCTATTACGGGCAAAGCCGTGCGGGTACCACTAGTGGGATATATAGGTGATCAAAAAGTAAAAATACATCGGAAGTGGTTACAAGAATATTCTCCGCAGTCGAGCAAACTATATCCACAACCTATCATATAAGCAGGAAAGAAACAAATCTTTCATGTGGCAGTGCAAATCAATATCCGAAGCATCAATAAAACGCGTCCACGCATCCGAAACCAGCCACTGCGCACAGTTCGCGAGAGGCAAAAGCATTAATCCGAAATGTCAGCAGGCAGCTCGACCCACAGGACAGTCTAGACACCGGATAGTTCCGAGTTCGGGGCCTTATGTGTGTCGCACCCCCTTATCTGTCAGGATCCAATCCCATTCATCTTTCACGCACGGTGTGGTGGCATTTCGCCAAAACTCCGCTTTTCACCAAATTCATTCCCTTGTAATATTTCAATAAAGTCCTCTCGCGTTTCCTCTTGGTGTTAGCGGCGACTTTCGCTTTTTAAAAGCTACTCGTCCCGGATGAATTATTCAAAAAATCGCGGACTTATTACTTTTATCATGCATTTTTACTCTTTTGTAAGAACCGCAATGTTGGAAAACTAAAATCATTCTACTTCGGTGGGTTTCATTTATACCAGCATGTAACAAATTTTATGGAGTCATTGCTCCCTTTGGAGAATGGAACTTTATGGTTCTTCTTGGTATTTTTCTTTCTTGTTTCAGTTTTGAAATTAAATAGTTTTGCGTCATTTGCAAATTAAACTTTACAAAAGTTATTCTAAGAGTTGTATACAGTCATTATATTCCGTCAAGAGAGGCATCACGATCATCAAACACTAAGCTTCCTCAACATTTGTGAAAGCTAACTGAGGCAATTTTGTTAAAAACTAAGAGAACTTTTAAAAGTTCCACTATCGCTAACAGTTAAAAGAACTAAATTTTTTAAACTATAACTGGCAATTTTGTCACCCCCCCCCCCTTCCATTTAGGAATTACATTTTGGCAGTCTCTTTTTATTAGTTTCATGAGATCCAGCAATTAAAAATCTAAACTTCATCATTCGCTTACAGAACGAAATGTTTTCTATTTTTCTAAAAAGAAGAACGGCAAAAGATCTTCGAAAGAAAACTCCTTAAATCTTGCTTTTCTTGAAATCGAGATCATAATATAATTCCTTGGGAACTTGTTTTCGAGGTTATCCATAAATAATGTTAAATTCCCCCCCCCCCCCCATCATTATCCCCCTCCCTCCCCTTTGCTAAACTATAACAATTTCCCTAACCCGCCTCCCCCTCGAAGTGTGACATGATTTAAGGACGATCCCTTGTTCTACATTACCCATTCTTTAAGAGGAAAAATTATTCAAAACTTACCAAAAGGAGGAGCACTACTTTAGTGCTAACAATAATGCCAAGTAAAAACCACTTAAAATGAATTTACAAACTGCTCCAAACTTCAAACTAAAACGAAATATTTAATCATATCTACACTTCGTCTGATCTACCTCAGGCACGACGCTTTTACAAACGTCACTGAGCTGCATCAAAATAAATGAATAAATAAATAAACAAATAAATAAAAATAGCGCATTACGGTTCCAGAATCTTAACTTTGCCGGTTGCTACTAAGGATAAGCCGCCAAATGTCGCGAACTGAGCGCTTCTAACTGAAAAGGAACAATTTTGTAAAAGTTGTTTTTTTGCCTGTGCAGTGTCAATGCAGGAAAAACCATCTGCTCTCGCTGCACTTCAGACGGGAATCGGCGATTATCAGTATATTTTGTTATATTCGTTACGCGTTCTAGTGGAATTTGCATATGTTTTGATTTTTCCTTTAAAGCTTATCCACCGAGTGTGGCAACAGAAATGATTTTTATTCTAAAACGAGTCGACTGAGTAAGCGCTCTCTTATTCATCTGCCGGTAGCGGCAATGCGCCGTTCTCTATGTTCACTTTATTTCGTACATAGTCAATAAATAAATTTTTATTTTAAAATGGTCAAGATATTTCCACTTCTATCCTAGATGTTCGAGGTCAGAATAAATCCTCGACAGTTTGATTTAAACATGACTAGCTAGATTGCAACTAACCTTAGAAGTTTTAATTTGGGAAACGATTGAAAAATCAAAGTTAAAATCCAAACCAATGACCATTGATTATCAATCATCAACTGAACAATTTTCGTTTTCGAACACGTTCGATTTTTTTTTTTTTTTTTTGTCTTGATTTCGAAAAATCAAGCACGCAAGAAATTGGTTGCCATCAAGATAGAGTGTAAAAGAAAGAAATTTCGAAGGAGTAATGTTTTGTTTAGTTTCATGATGACACATTCTATTATGCGTCGCATTTACGAGAAAATTTTCCAATTAATTTACAATGAAAATTAAGTTAAAAATAAAAGTTTTTGCAGTTATTTTCATAAATTTATATCATTGGCTCACGTCCTTTAAAAAAAATTATATTTAATTATTTATGCTTTTATTCAAAAACGCATACACTGTTCTTACTGCTAACTGAATATAAAGACAAAATTATATAGTTTCGAAGTTCTATGCTAAAGAAGTGTAATTCTTCATAAAAATTTGTACATTATTAAAATTTGAGCAGCGTTAACATCAAGAAATGTTTCTTAAATTATATTAGGTTCCTTTGTCGCAAATTATCTGCCACATTAATGAGAGCAACACGAAGTACCTTAACGTCTTGACGTCTGGAAGGCGTCATTCATATCATTTCACGTATCACTACGCATTTCGACATCTCCGAGATGTCACGAACTGTCTCCATTGGATCACATGCAGAATATAATTATTGTTTATCGTTTAAAGTAGAAATGGAACGAAGTTTTGGCCATTCCACAGAAGCTTCGGCTTGGCCGAATCATGAGCTGTGTTTCGGCCTGAAACAATTTATGCAGCACATTTTCTTTTATAATTATTATTATTTTAGATACTGTCTTTTCAATTCAAAATTGTACCTTATGATAACAGAAACGTATGTTTAATTTTAAAATTTGTGTGCATTGAAGTCTTGTAGCCAGAATTCATACAACAATTAACAAAATGTTTATTGACAATATTCTATAGAAAATTACATAACGTTATGTTTATTTTACAATTTTATTCAAAAAATTGTATTTTCTTAAAGGGAGCAATATAAAAATATACTGCATTAAACATTCTTCAAATATTTCTAACTTTGAAACTTATAAAAAGTGATGTTATTTATATAACAAGGGCGGATACGCGACTAATGGGCATCCTGAAGTAATTTGTCTTACAATTATATTTCATTTAATAGTTACAATATTTCAGATTTTTTAAATAAATGCATTAATCTGTCAACATATTTTGTATTCATCGACCTAGATTACCAACAATAAATCAGAATTATAAAACATGCAGACAATTGTCAATACATAAATCAGAGCTACATTTTAATTTTATTCATTTTTTTTTTTTTTTTTTTTTTGTGTAAATTAAAATATAAGGAAGGCGTTCAGTCCATTAGTAGCGCATCCACCCTAGATCTGGATTCTGAATATTTGTTCTAAATAATTAAAATCCAAAAATTTATCCAGATTAGTTGATTAACATTAAAAAAATCCAGATTAATAATGGATTAATATACGATCATATCAGTTGGTTATCTTTACTAATAATAAAGCTGAAAGTCTCTGTGTCTGGATGCCCGAGGATGTCTGTAGGCTGCCTGGATCTATGTGACGCGCATAGCGCCTAGACCGTTCGGCCGATTTTAATAAAATTTGGTACAAAGTTAGTTTGTAACATGGAGGTGTGCACCTCGAAGCGATTTTTCGAAAATTCGATGTGGTTCTTTTTCTATTCCAATTTAAGAACAAAATTATCATAAGATGGACGAGTAAACTACGAAATTATCATAACGTGGAACCGTAACATGGACACAAGTCAATTGGCGAGATACGAAATTATCATAACGTGGAACCGTAACATAGGTACAAGCCAATTAGCGAGAAAATTCCCCATACATTATTTGTAAATATACAGGCGAACCAAAAGACCTTTTAGTTTTTCTATTACGGGCAAAGTCGTGCGGGTACCACTAGTTATAAATATTAATTCAATTCTACATCATGCCATTAATCCAAATAATGCTTATGTTACTTATTCTGATGAAAAATTAGAAACGTGTTTTTTTTTCTGGTACTACCAGTGCAAAGCAAAAGTAAACTCCTTAATGGTGATAAGTATTAATTAAAAAAAAAAAAAAACACACACACACACACACACACACAGTAAGCTGAAATCACTAAGATTAGTAAAGTACATAGAGAATTACATGATGTTATATACATTAAATGCTAAAACTCAACATACCGAGCAGCCGAAGCTTCGATATTCGGCGCTTCGGCCAATTGTATGTTCGGCCGTTGCACTTCATGCCATCTCTAATTTAAACGTAAAGTTGCTTAATTTATGTCCATCATCATTGCATACTAACCTACTTGCGATACAAATGTCTAAACAAAACTTTCCGCTTCTAAGCTGGCACAGAGCTTTTCAAATGAGTCAATTTAAATAGTTTTTTTTTTCGAACGCAACAAATTCCGTTTCATTTGTATGCCAAGGGGTTAAAGGATGTTGCCAGAACTTTTAAACGGCAACGCAAAGCGAGAATATTTAGCGAAAAGTAGTTTTAAAATAACTACAAGGCGATGAAATTCGGCAATTAATGCGGCGACAACTGTGAGAGAAATGTGGCATTTGCATCAGCAAGGGGAGGAGGGAGGGGATGTGCTGAAACAGGTAAAACATCTCACGAAAACGAGCTTTTCCTGTCAGATTTAAATAGGCAGCGAATAATCAGCTAAGAATGCGACTTCAACGATCGTCTGCAAAATCAATGCCTTCAAGAAATAATTAAGACAGTTGCAGCCTCAGAATAGGGATGTGAATCATGAAATGCTGTTTCTTGCACCGTTCAATGCGAAACGCACGAAAAAGCCGAAACGTTTAAACACGATAAATGTCTTCTCTCGCTAAGATTTAGAGGCGATTGTGATAACACCTTGTAAACATTCAAATCACTCCTTCCGCTATCTTAGCTTGCGCACAACTGGAGACAATCGAGTTTCCGATCTATGATCTATCTCAATGCGGCAATGGGGGAAAAAATTGTCGAGCAAGGTTGTATCATTGTTTATAACAGGAAATGGTACTGCTTTCCGGACACATTAAAAAAAAAAAAAGGTTCAGCGGAGGCAGTACAAAATATTTCCAATAAGTTTTATGAGCAAAAGTAAATGCCACTTGTTGTTCAGATTGACATTCTCAATTCATTGCCTAATCAGTTCCGTTAGTTGCAGAAATCCATGTGACAGCAAAATAAATCTTAGTCACATTTTCTGTGCACATATGATTGTACTACATACTTGCGCTTTTTTGGCGAAATGGGGTGGTTTCCTCCAGTCAAAAGTACTACTTTTAGTCATTGAAATGGATAGAATGAGCAAAAAAAAAAAAAACTATGGACCCAGAAAATACTTCCATTTTCTCAACAGTTTTTTTTTAAATTATTTTTTTAAAGTGTCCGATTTTTCAAACAAGACGTGGTCTTGATGACGTCACAAATGATGCACTTTGCAGCATCTTTCTACTACGTTTCCACGTTATGATTATCAAGCAGCGAATTAAAATTGCGCTCTACGCTTGCTATCAACCATATCGTCGCCAATACACGTGAGTAAAGACGTGAATTAAATATTTTTCTCTGTGATATTGGCAACACAGAATGGCATTTCATCATTTGTGATGTCACACGACAGAATCGTAAACAATGAAAGCGCACCGATTTAAGTAATTTTTTAAAAATATTAAACTTAGTCAAATTATTTAAAAAATGGTCAGATCCTATGTTTTTAAGCATGCTCTTTCAGAAAAAAATACTTTTAAAATTTTGGAAACGACCCCAATATCGGAATTGTTAAAACTGCTTAATGATTGGCTGAGATTCCGTTACGACACATAAGAGAACAGGAAAAAGTTGATGTTGCCTTAAAGCAGTAGGTACAGTGGATGGCAACTGAATCAAAAACAACGAATTTTGCAAATGGGGCGGAAGGGATAGCTGGTCGGGGGGGGGGGGGGTAAATTCCCCTCTCCCCCGACTTTGGAAAATAATGTTTTTTGAAAGTGAGCACGATTTTTGTTGCTTTTCGATAAAATTTGAATTGAGTATACACCTTTTGCCCTTCCTCTTGCCCCCTGGAAAAATCAAAACGACGGGCCTAGCAGAAGGTAAAATGTTTTAATTTCTCACAGTTGAAATCACACACACACAAGATAAACTTTAAAAAAAAAAAAGAATTTTTTCTTGTGTCGACCAAGCAGAACAGAAAGCCACAACCACGAAGGCCTCATTTAAAAAAAGTGAAATTGAGATAGTACATTAAAAGAGAGCTACATCTATCATCACTTTAAGTTTTCTATATTGAATTTTGAGCAATCATTCTTAAAGTTTAAATAGAAAAGTAAATGTTCCAATTTGGCCAATGTACCACTTTTAGGCGCAAGTTGATCAATCAGGTATTTAGCACGTGATTTAATATTAACCAATAAAATACTCAAACCCTTTCAGAAAACCATAGTTTGATTTTAAATTTTATTGATTAACTTTTTCGTACTATGCAATATACCAAAAACTGGTACTGCAGAGGCAAAACTAGAATATCAATCCGAAACTAAAAAATAAGAGATTCTGATAAGAAACAAATCCTCCGTCGTAAACCAATGGTTATCAGGATCTTTTTGGTTGATCATGATGATTTGAAAGTTGTAAAAAAAACATTTGAGGCAGTGAGAAGCAAAGAGACGTAAGGTAAAACACCAGTAGTGGCCACTTCAAGGTTTAAAACGCACTAATAGTGGCCACAGTGAAGTACATTTTTAAACTGTAGGTCTACACTAATAATTGCCCTTCTTGAAACTCAATAAACGTTTTTTAGCCCAACGCTTTCTAAACCTTCCCAATTTCTAAAAATGCCAGAATTTCAATTTGTTCAATTTATATCAATTTTTTCTCACACCTCAAATTTGATCCAGCAGTGGCTACTCCGAAATCTGAAAATTTCAGTAGTGGCCACCTTACATTTTCCCATCCGAAGTATTTACATTACTTACATTAAATTCAAGTAACTGATGAATAGAATTGATTCAAAATGCTAGTTACATTAAGTACCAACAAAAAATCACTTCATTATTGTTAATTTCTTTCTTCAAAATACAAAAGTAAACTTGAAGTGGCAGCTACTGGAGCACTGGCCACTTCGGGTGTTTTACCTTTAAGTGGACATCTTCAAGTTTTGAGTAAAACGAGTTTAAAGATAACATCCTAGGTAGGCTTTCACTGAATTTTTTTTTCTAAATCATTCCGTACAGCAGCACCTACCAGGGCTACTAGTACTATCTCTTGCCCCAAGCCAGAGGAGAAGTCCACCTACCATTTGTACTGGTTGTCCCCAAATTTTTAATTTTGCCACTTGCATCCCTTTGCTTCTCACTGTCTCATTTGTGAACGAAAAGCAGCAAAACAAGGAACATTTCGACAGTAAACGTTTAAGTTCAACCGTAAAAGAAACTATTCGCTGCATATACCACATACATCTTACATAATTAAAAACTGGGCGTATGTACGCATCTATTTATGTCCGAGTTACTACCGAACGGCAGTGAACTGACCATCGAACCAGGTATCGATAGATTCGTAATTTTCCCGGCTTTATGTTTGGTTATTTAACATAATCCTCCGATAATAATTAGCGGAAATAATTAAAAACTATTAATTTCGATACTCTGATTTCGACGGCTTCCATTCAAATTATTATTCAGAGCTTCATCTCAACTTTCTGCAACAATGCTTTTATTAAAATTTGTAGCGTGAAGAAAATCATTGAGGAGAAAGATCTGTTGCCATTTTTTTTCCCGAATATGAACAAATAAAACTATGGCTTTTGTTTTGAGACTTTTCCTGTAATCGGAAGACTTAAAATATTTCCTTTTTGGTTATTTTTCCGCAATCTGCCGCAAAATTTTAATTATTTATTTATTTATTTTAATTCAAGCCTGATTGTTGAACACACTACACTTGACATAACTTTTATTTTCAAGGTAGACAGTGCAAAGCCCGACGACGCTGCTAGTACATATTAAAAAAAAGGAACTTAGCCTTAGTGCTCCCCCCCCCCCCCTTGGTGTTACCATTTTGTAACGGCACGTCCTGCTGCCAAGCATTGCAGCTAAAACCCATGCGTTTGTGTTTCGCATTCAAGAAATATCCCAACTCTGCTCTTTCTTTTGAATTATTTCCAAAGCTAAATTTAAATGTCAAGAGCAAGGGAGAAATACGTTATAATTTCTGCCTCGTCTTCCCTCGTCCGTGAAGACAAAAGAAATGAATTATTCGTCAACTTCTCCAGACCAACTTCGCTCGCCCATTCATCATCCATAAAAATATGGAGTTTTAATCAAACAGCACCCTCTCTGTGTCTGAAGAGCAGAGTTTCGATGGCTGCTCAATTAAACTCCCCAAGTATTAGTTAACCAGGCCGGGGTTTGCGGAAATCTATAATTCATGTCACTAGTTCCTTCAGGCGGAGTGAAATTACTTCGTGGTATTGCCGTGTTGAATTTATTTATTCCTGTGGTTGTGGGATCGATGATGGAGTGATCCAAGTCAGCACATCCAGGAAATTGTATTTTTATTGCCCACTAGTAAATTCTCCAGAGCAATAAGGTTTGTTTTAGGGTCCCATTCGATGTGAGGATACAAAAACTGAAAACCATCGCCAGGATTAAAGTACAGTAAAGAATAAGTAATTCAAAATTCTTTTACCCGAAACTGTCTATTGATCGAAAAACAATTTTACTTCGTGAAAATACAACTGCCGGCACTAGCTCAGCCAGAATTCGCCTTCTGGGCGAGGGGCATATCTGGGGAAGGGGTCTTGACATGTATACAAATAATATAAGGATTGACAATTTTTAGCAACAATAGAGGTTAGGGATTGTCCCCCCCCTCTCCTCCGCCAACCCAAGCAAAGTTTTTTGAAGACAGTGTGAAATTTTCGCTAACTATGAGAAAGCTCCCCTCCCCCCGTGTAAAAACTCTTCAAATACGCATACAAAAATCATTGAAAAACCCTTTAAAGTTTTTCTTCTTTTTTTAAAGTAATTTTTCCGTTTTAGAATGTGTTGTCAGCCCAAAATGTTCGGAAGCGGCAATCCAAAATGTTCGGAATTTTTCGATCACAAACACCCCTGCCGCCAACCTAGCTCCAGTACTGATTGCCGAGCAAAAGGAATTTCAAAATTCAACTTCGGGTACAATGACAAACTAACTTCTCTACTTTGTGCGTCAAGTTCAAAATATTAAAATGACGTATAGAATGCGGAAAAAATGGCTTTTGATGCAGTTGTTTTCGCACGTAAGCTCATATTTTGCATCAAAAACAGGCTCTTTACAATCCCGAAATACGTGCTTGCAGTTCTGTAGCTTTTTGTGGATTTTTAACGTAGTTTTTTGTGTTTTAAACTAAGAGTGCACACGTTCCATAAAGCTTTTGTAGTCATAGACATCAGAATGATGTCACGCTTTGATTAGTGGAGGGAGGTCCGTGAAAGTAGTGCGACAGTTTGTGACAAGGGGGAGGGGCGGATAACAAGTGTGACATCACACATTTTTTAATGAAAATATGATTTTGATAAATTGCGTGACAAGGAGAGGAGGTAAGGTGAAGTGTGACACATTGACATAGAGCGGAGGAGGGGGGGGGTTCAAAAATGTTAAAAGAAAAAAAAAGTGCGGCACCATTTATACACAGCCCCTTATTTTTCACAGTCGCATTTTTTCCTAATAAAATAACTTGAACCTCTTGTTAAATATAAACGCGGGGGGGGGGGGGGGAGGGGGGAACCATAAAAAAAAAACAACGAAATGCAAACAAACACCCCGCAAATGAAGACGAATGCCCCTGTCGCAGCAATTACGCGCAATCCACAGGTCGGCTTCCCGATCTCCAAAATGTGTAAGGATGTGGCATCATTAATTTCGATCCTCGCCATGGCCGCATGCCAAAACCAGGATATCTGGCCGTGGATATTTTTGCTTGCCTTCGGCCGGTACAGGATTCCCCATTTAAACACCCTTATACCGTCACTTCCCGGTTCATCAGGTGTGCGTCACAACCGATTCCGGTGGATTCGAAGTGTCTTGACTCCGCGGTTTCATTCTGGATGGGGCCGGTAATCCTTGCTTCAAGTAAAAAAATTGCATCATTTTTAGGACATGATCCATTTAAAAGAGGACCGTTTATGTTTTCCTCAAAACGGGACACTTAAGAATACTAGGCATCTGCCAGTGAACAATTTATTTTCGGGTATCTGCAATTTTTATTTTACTTTATTTTTTAAGTAGTATTAAAAAAATAATAAATAATAATATGGTCGACAAAAACAGAAATGAACACTTTCGAGAAGATTGATGTAATTTTTAAATGAAATTTGACTCTGATTTAAGAAAAAAAAAACTAGTAGCGTTGCCGGCTTTGCCCGGTCCACCTTGAAAATAAAAATTGTGTCAAGTGACGTATATATTCAACAATCAGGCTTAAATAAATAAATTTAAAAAAAAAAAAAAAAGAAAACATCTGCAAAATTTCCCTTCCAAACGCTGACGACAGATACTAAAATACTTTTAAGAAATTAAATACAAAAACATGGATTTAACAAGCGTAATCATGGAAACACAAAATACAATGTGTTTAAGGAATTAAAATGCGAAAGAAAATGGTTAACAATTTGAATGGACATAGAGATTTTTTGAACTTGATTTAAAAAGGCTTGTAACTTTTTTTCCTTTTGAGATGGAAGCTTATTTTTTCGACCTTCGGTCGAGTTAAATCTCGAGTAAAAAAAGCAGCTGATTCCAATGCTGTCAAAAAGAAAACTGTGGGACAATTCCTTCACTTTTTATTGATCTATTTAATGAAGAAGGTAGTACTTAAATTTCAGCTAAGCCTAAAAAAAAAAATCAAGCTAAAAACGCAAATAACTCCCGCCATATTTAAGTTAGATTATTGAAACAAATTGCGTAGAACGCGGAGAATTCTATTCTTGGCAAAAATATGTAATATTAAAATGTGCAAGTAATTTTTAACCCCTATATTTGGTAATTTATGTGACAATTGGGCCTAAATTGGAATAAAAAAAGAACTACTCCCCGATTTTTTTTCGAACCGGTCTGCAAACCTTTCCGGAGCTAAAAGAAAGATACTATGAAAATTTCAGCGAAATCGGCCGGGTAATTCTTGAGTTTTGCGCGTTCAAACAAACAGACGTTTTTTTGAGACTTCATTTTAAATTTTGTAAAGAAGAGAAGATGAAATGCTAGGCAGAATTTGATAAAATTTACTTCGCTTTAAGAAATGTGATTTACAACTGTGCTTTTTCGCTAGTCCAGGAAAACGCAAATATACCTCTTCTGCTGGTGCATTAGGCCCAAGCAAACCTAAAATATATTAAATAATTGCGCACAAATTGGATTTATTGGCATAAAAAAAGTTTTAATAGCTCCACATAGTGACTTTAAGTAGAAGGCATTCTGTGTTT
Source organism: Uloborus diversus (assembly GCF_026930045.1). Taxonomy (NCBI): domain Eukaryota; kingdom Metazoa; phylum Arthropoda; class Arachnida; order Araneae; family Uloboridae; genus Uloborus; species Uloborus diversus. The sequence goes on from NC_072734.1 coordinate 11,599,934, forward strand.
CGCTTCGTCTCTTCACAAAGCGGTATATTTCAGTATGCGCTGAAACAACGGATAGGATACCTGAAAACGAGACGTATGATCACCCTATCCATTAACCCTCGCGGACTGCTTTACTTTTTTTTAACGAAGTCGCTACAAAATAATAACTTTTTTATGCGATATAAAGGACAGCCCGATAACGGAAACATCGCGATGCTGTAAGGAGATCTACAAACTGTTTCTAAAATGGAATTTTTTGAGCAATCACGATTGCTTATTGTTCTCATTTGACATTTTTGAATTCCTATCATTTTATTTTCCCACCAGCACCCTCTGCCAGCACCACCGGCACGTCGATCGGCCTCACGATGCTGCTCCTCTTGCGAAAACAGTCTCCAGGATGCGTCCATATCCTACACACATGCATACACACACGCCTATACACACACACATATACACACAAACACATACACACACATGCACAAACACACACACGCATAAATACAGACACATACACATACACACACATACATACACACAACTACCCACACATTCATGCTTGCACACAGACACAAACACACATACACATCCCCTACACACAAATACACATACCCTCTCACACACAAACCCACACGCCTACATACACACAAACACACTCGTGAATGTGAAAAACAATTTGAATTCAAGAGGTCAAAATTCAAATTAATTTTTTTATTTATTTTCTTCTCTTTCTGTATGAATTTCTAAGAGGTCAAAACCACTTGCTCCCGCAGCTGCCTGTGCCACAGTTATCTATTTTGTTTTCGGGTTTTTTAATCTTTGCTTTGCTCGTAACTTTTTAATTTAGCATTTTATTTTCCATCATTGCTTATTGCTGATTTATAGTAAGTGATAAGACTTATCTAATGCTACCTTGCAGACTACTTTTAGGTTTTTTAATCTCCGTCGAAGATCCTGAAAAACATTCTGCTACCGGGAAGCTTCAAAGCGTTCTACAATTTGAATTCAGAATACTCTAATTTATCAGACTTTCTACATGGAGGATTTTACGCATCCTTTCGAATTTCCTGTCACAATAAATCTTATAAAAACTGTAAAGGAGATTTATTTTAGAACGCATCTACTGGCGTAAATGAAACTAATGAACGCTAGTGCAATCAAATATTATAACTAAACGAATATTATAAAGGGCCATCCACAAATGAAGTCACGTTCTGTGGGAGAAGGGGATCGTGAAATTGTCAGTTAGTGACAAGGAGGAAGGAGGGAAATAATACATGTAAATCACGCATTTTTACTTCCTTTTACGCAATATGAGGAATTATTGTATTCGCGAAAATTTTTTCATCCAAATATCGGCCTAAATTTAAATTTTGCTCTACCCCGAATGAATGTTAAGTTGATTTTTTGGCCCGACCACACGTGCGTATGTACCTAAAAGCACCTACTCTACTGAAAGTGCGACAGTTTGTGACAAGGATTACAAGAAGTGTGACATCACACATTTTTTTAATGAAAATATGATTTTGAAAAATAGCGTGACAGTGACAAGGGGGAGGAGAGGAGGTAAGGTAAAGTGTGACACATTGACAAAGCGCGGGAGGGGGGGTCGAAAATATCCATTTTGGCACCAAATATTCATTTTGACGATCCCTGAGTTAATTACCACCAGTTTTCTCGTGACATCCATATGTAGGTATTTCGCATATTTATGAAACGGTATGCCGTAGAAAGTTGAAATTTGGTATGTAGACTCCTAGTGAGGTCTAGTCGTGCACCTCCTCTTTTGGTTGCATTCGGATGCTCCAAAAGGGGCCTTTACACCTTTTTGGGTAAAATCAGTGTACATTTCAATGCAAGCTCAAAATATATTATAATTCGGCGAATAATTGATGTTGTTAAGCTTTCGGACGCCAAGTTGGCAAAAAAAAAATTTTTTTTTTCGAACCTGGTTTTAATTGGATGCTATTGGCGATATTTAGAGAGTTATCCTTGGAATCACGTTTAAAATGTCGACACTGGGAAAATTAATCTCTGTAAAACGCTTTTTTTGCATCAACAAACTAGGGGTGAAAATATTTAAAGTGTACCCTTGTTTACTACAAGGGCACTATTATCATTAAATTGGCGTAAAAGAAGTTATGTGGTGCACACATGAGCTCGTTTTTATAACAATACATCTTTGAGACACAGCGTGACATGACAGGGGGAGGTAAGGCGAACCGTGACACTTTGTGTCAAGGGGAGGGGGGAAGTAAAGCGAAGTGTGCCTTTTTGTGACAAGCGGGGGAGAGGGTAAGGCGAAGCGAGACGTTTTGTAATACAGGGTGACGTCCATTTTTTGAAAGAAATGTGACGTTATTTACGGACACTCCCTTAAGTTATTCTAAAAAAAAATGTACCGCTGGAAAAAAATCATGTCTGATTATTTTTACTTGAATTTTTTTAAATTCAGGAGAGTGCACCCCCCCCCCAGGCATACTCTTCTGTAACTTCAAAGAGAAAAATGCAGAAACATGCATTCGTAACGCACAAAAGAAATGCGATAAAATAATAGAAAATTATCCAACGCCTAGTTAAAAAAGAAAAGAAAAAAAAAACACGCAGAATTTATCAAGAGTACTTTGAAAGAGAGGGAAAAAAGATCACCCGAATTTAATTTCCACTTTCCGGCTCCGTCGGGAGGTGCGAAAAAAAAGATTGTTTCTCGTTCCCCAGCGAGGTAGGAACAGAAACAGCTTGTTATGTAAGTTTCGCTTAAATTACATTCCTCGTCCTCCGCAGAAATGAGTTTGAAAGAGCGGAACTTAAAACAAAAGTAATAAATGTTGACAACAGTTTGTGCTGGTTAAATGATTTTTTGCTGTAGGCGTAATTTGAAAAGTGAAAACCGGTGTTTGCGTTCCGGTTATTGTTTAGAAAAGAATGCATTCTATGAGTTGCTGGCGAGTTTTCATTAATCAGATGATTTCGATTGCAAAACTATTGAAGTTTTGTAATTAAATTGAAAGACCTATTTCCCTCACAAAAGGACCTAAGAAAACGAGCTGATGTGTGCATCACATGACTTCCTTTTACACCAATTTAAAGTTATTTTCCCATTATTGGCAATTTTAATGTGATTCAATAGTTAACTCTCTAAATATCATCAACAATGGTCAAATTAAAAAAAAAAAATCGCCAAACTTGTCGCCAAGTTGACGACAAAACTTGGCGACCCAAATCTTGGCGATATATTGCCAAGTGTTTGCATAAATTATAACACCACTTGAGTTTACATAGAAATTAACAATGATTTCCCCCCAAAAAGGGGCAAAAGACCCTCTTAGAAACACCCGAATGCCACCAAAAGGGGAGGTGCACAATTAGACCCCATTAGAAGTCTACGTAACAAATTTCAACTTTCTAGGACATACCGTTCTTGAGTTATGCGACATATACACGCACATACATACGTACATACGGACGTCACGAGAAAAGTCGTTGTAATTAACTCGAGGAATGTCAAAATGGATATTTCGGGTGTCTATACGTTCTTATCCACGTGTGGTCGGGTTGAAAAAAAAACTCAACGTCAATTCGGGTGTGAGCAAAATGTAAATTAAGGCCGAATTTTGAGTGAAATTTTTTCGCGAATACAGTACTTCCTTTTTTGTAAAAGGAAGTAAAAAAAAAAGGTGCAAGTGCATAAATTAAAAGTTTAAACTTAGTACGCATTTTATTCAAACTTTCAAAACGTTAACTGGTACCCCTTTGTTTTGATGTGATCATTGAGATAGTTCCAGCAGTACGAGATCCCTCTAGGCTTGACCTATCCTCATCGAGTTTCCTAAAATTGCTACCATAGATGAAGAGTAAAAGTTGTAAACAAAAAGAAGTAGTAGAGTCTCAAAAATCCGAGACTTGAATGTTCGAGGTTCCATTCAATCCGAGGTGCTTCATTCATATTTTAAATTTAATTTTTAGTCGCTCAAAAATATTTTCATTAAAATCTGAAAATAGAAATTTTACTTCTGTAAAACTAATTAACTTCCAACAGGAAATGAGGAAAAGACATTGAGAAGTTTGTTTCAACAACTCCCAAAGAGACACGAAATATTCGACGAAAAGATATGTATTACGACTACAAAATATGTATTCAAAGCTGCCTTGGAGATAATAACTTGATATGCAAAATTGACATTGATTTTCGACAAAGAACGTGTTAAGATCCTTTTTGGAGTTTCTAATTGCAATAAAAAAGTAGGTGCACAACTCGACGCCACATGAGTTTCAAAAAAGAAATTTTTCACAACTAACCGTTTTTGGGTTATGCAAGATACATCTCGTACATACGCACTATGATAGAAACAGAAAACTCGTCGAAATGGTCGCAGTCAAAATGCATGTTTTGGTTGCCTAAAACTGCGCACATAAATGAGCACTGATATAGTGAAAAACTAAAATCATAATTTGTTTAGACGCAATTAAAGCATAAATTTATGTTGAAATTTAAGTAATAAATTTTGTGTGAAGAAAAAACTTATTTTTCTTTGCACAAGGAAGTTAAACGTGTCCCTCCTATGTCGTCCGAATAGTGTCAATTTTCAATCTGCAAGAATTTTCCGGACAATCCGAGTTTTTAGTAATCCGAGGTGATATGAGTCCCAATTAACTCGGATTTTCGAGATTGTACTAAGAATTTCTACCTCTTCTTTCACGTGAATTAATCAGAGTTCCCCTGATTAGTTCGTGTGAAAAAGGTAGAAATTCTTGTTAACAATTTTAGGAATCTCAATCTTAGGGTAGGTCAAGCCTGGTGGGATCTTAGACTATACGTAATATAAACAAAAATCATACAAGTTTTCAGAGCTTTAAAAAATATTGTGCTTTTAAAAATCACACGCGCTCAAACCGTCTGCCAAATAGCTTTCTCGTCACAGTACAATTCGAAGACTTTATACCTATATCTTAGGCTTTTAAGATCCACTTTGTTACGCATGCTCGGAAACTCATTGCGTAGGACAAACACAATGAAATTAATCCGTCAAAAGTATTTTCCGCATACTACAAAACGAGGCAAATTCCAATTTATTTAGAGGGAATTTGACTGAATTGGGAAACAATACAAATTATGAAGCGAAAGTAAGGAAAATATATCGAGACTTCGAAATACAGCGAAATTAACTTTCAACAAAATAAATTTTCAGTCCCGATTTCATTTCCATAACATTGCTTGAATTTTACTACAACGTTAGTTTCTAACGTTGTAATGAAAAAAAAATTGCGGTCCCTTGAAGTTCGTTTGTAACGGGAATTTCACTACTTTTCACTGAATAGTGCTTTTTTAAAAAAATGTTTTTGCCATTCTATAGGGCTCTAAACGGGACATTTAGGAATATTAGGCATTTGCCAGTGAACAATTTATTTTCAGGTATTTGCAATTTTTTGCCATTTAGTGGGATGGATTCACAGTATGACCAGCAAAATAAGGAAAATAAAAATTAAACTGGTAATTTCGAGTACAATTCGTAGCACCATGAATTTTAACTAATGTGAACTGTATCAATCTTCACTAAGATCTATAAGATGTTCAAAGTTCGTTATATTTGTATGTAGAACCTGCGAGCGTAACATCTCTCTTTCAAGTTGGAAAAGTGCTAATGTAAAGATTTCGCGACTTGAGCCGATCTGAATATGGAAATATTTCGAGCTAAGCAAACAACACTCAATCACCAACATTAATTAACTCCGGACAATGGCGCGATCGTAAAGTTTAATGACCAATTCCATAGAGGAAGACAATTAAGAGCGTTTAACCATGAAATTTCCCTCCTAGGAATTCCACCTCTTTTCGCCGAATGGTGCATTCTCCGTTTTGGGGCTTTTACCATCAAAGCGCTAATCGAGAAGTGTAAAATGAAATTCTCTCGCTAGCGAATTTTCGGTATTCTACAAAGGAGTTCCATTTAAAACGACTCGAATATCAGTCTACATGGCATACTGTTTAGAAAAGCCTAGTTGGATCGTAATTGCGAGTAAATGCCAATCGAGTTTCCAGATAGGTTAAAGAAGAAAATGGCACAAAAAGGCGTGTTAAATTAAGCAACAACAGAGAATATTTGATTAAGGAAGAGATTTTTTTTTTTTCAAAAAATTTACAGCACAAATCTTTCGGCGGAATATTTTTTTTTTAAAGTTTCTTTTAAAGATGGTCATTTTCTGAACCGCCTTGAACGCGTAAATGATATAATATTTGCAAAAAATGTTATCCATTAAAGGCGTTAAAGACTAATTTTTAAAAATTTTCATTGAAAAATAAAATATTAACTAGAAATTATTGAATAATACCGTTAGAAACAGTATAGTTGGCAAGTATGAGCTTATGCTTAGACCGAGACCACAACACAAGCTAAGCACCATAAAAATAAACATTACTTCCCATCTGGGAACAACTGATTGAAATTTTGCTCCAAATAAATTTTTTGAACCAAGTGTACATATTTGGATTCTAACTCAACATATTGTATTTATTTTATTTCAATTAGCTATGTTAGGAGGAAATACTCCACCTCCCCCCCCCCCCGGTTCACATATTTTTCATTTCGTTTCAATGGGTAAAAAACCAAAAATAGGGGATCCTATTCCTTTCCCCTAACTTTTTCTGCAACTTTTGCTGCAGAGTTGTTTATTTTATTTTTGCAGAAGAGGAATGACTACAAGAGTTACTAAGTATAGAGAAAACAAACAGCTTTATACTGAGCATGTGTTAACTGCACCGCCCCCCTCCTTCTCCAGCAAAAAAGGAGCAGCATAGGTTTTTCTCTTTCTTTATTAGAGAAAATTTCTTAGGGTCTACGAAGCTTATTTTATCAGCTTATGTAAGCAGCATAAGTTTTTCTCTTTCTTTATTAGAGAAAATTTTTTAGGGTCTACGAGGCTTATTTTATCAGCTTATGTAAGCAGCATAGGTTTTTTTCTTTATTAGAGAAAATTTCTTAGGGTCTACGAAGCTTATTTTATCCTAACATGTAGGCATATAATCTTGAAACGTTTTGTTTTTTGGTTGAATTTTTTTTCTTCTGCGCAAGTAGGGAACAAAATAATAAAAAGTTTAGGCATTTTAGGACAAAACTCGAAATTTTAGGACACAATTTGAAATTTCTAGGATTTTTAGGACAACTCCTACCCCTGAAATATGCACTACACTACTTGTTTATTGATACAATTTAGAGAATATAAAGATTTAACATATACGTTAATGATGCAGAATAACAAACACAAATATTGGAGCAAAAATGTAATAAATGGCAAAAAATATACACATAATCCTCACTCTACTTTTCCACCGAAAACTAAGAAATAACTTGTTGACTGCTCAAAGAATTCATTCATAAAGAGAAACAAGACTCAGAATCCTGGATTGCTGCCTAGACGGGGGAATATTTTTCGTTTCTGGAATTGAAAAATGCATCAGCAACCTGTTAGTATTAGGAAACGGGTTGGCCTTCATAGTTAACTGGATAAATTCCAAGACTCTCCGATTTCCATTACTGCTGGAATTTTCTGTTGCCAACTGTTGCTCTGGCTTTGTTTCTCATGTGATATAAGTAAAACTCATTCGTGGTTTTGCCTTTCTTATTTTTATAGATAAATTCAAATAAAACCTGCAATTAGATGTTTATTATATCATGTGTTGCCACTTTGTTTTACGCAATGCAGGAATGGTAGAGGGGAAAAAAAACACACAAGTCCGCTTCCAGCTTGCATAGGTCTTGGCCTGCTTTGGGGTAGTACGTAATCTAGGATTCAATTGGTGATTTTCACACTGAAAGCGAGCTAATGTTGTTTCCCGAATTTAGGATGGAAAAAGACTCTTTAGAATTAATTTTGTTCCTTTTCATTAATATATCAGAGATAACCACAAAAGCTTGTTGTTACATCTGTTTAAGCTCATTTTAAAACAAAAATTAGTTTAAATTTATGATCATCACTGTCTTGAATTCTTATCAATCCCTGATGGATGAGGGGTCTCTAGCTGTTGCCAAATATTTAGGACAATATTCTATTAATACTTTTCATCTAACGCAAGAAAAGAGTGGAGAGCCTAGTGGTTCAAGTCAAAAAGAATTATGAATTTTAGTTTCAGAAAAAGCATAGCTTTACAGAAAACAATATTTCCTGAAAGCAAAAGGAAATGTATTAGCAAACCTGGGGAAAATGAAATACGTTTCAAATTTTTTTGAAAAAGCTTGCAATAAAATAACGCTCTTATTACTGGCATTTTCCATAAGGTAAAATTTAATTTTCTCGCCTGTCAGGACTTGGAACGAAACTTTCATTCATGTTTAGAAAAGATTGTAAGATAAAAATATTGAAGAAGGCATTAAATATTTTATGTTGCAAAAGTAAGAAAGATTTGCAGCTCAGTATCTGGGATTTAGTCTCCCAAGTAGAGCCGAAAGATCAGAGTTCAACCATCCAATCATGATAAACGCCAAAGGCACACCGACAATCACTTCTACTTCTACTAGCCATTGGCGGACTGCCAGACATCCAAGAGGGAATCGACCAAATCTTCCGTTATTTAAAAAGACAGAAAAAGTTCAAAGGGTGCATTAAATCGAACTATCAATTTTATTCTTTGTCACCATTAATGTCGCTGTTTTTATGTCACTGCAAATAGTTAGGTATTTAGTACCAGCCATAAAGTTAGTTGCTTCAAGTACTATCTTGATTTTCCCCATAAAAACTACTGGTAGCCAGAAATAACTAATTGACGTATCTAAAGTATGAGAAGTTAATAATGTTCTTGCAAAGTAAATCAGAATTAATGCGGAGTTTGCTCATTTTCTTCAACTCATTAAAAAATGAAAGAATGAAGAAGAATAAAATTACATGTTTCTGCAAAACTTTAAAAAAACAAGCCTACAGCCCTTATCAAGTTAACAACCATTCACAAAAGACTAATACTGATTTAACACCAAAAGCGACAACTGAAAAATACCTTGTTGTCTGTCTCTGTTCCATCACGGACTTCTACTAAGATATAAATGGCACTACCGTGATTTCGTCTTCGTTTCGCATCATTGGTTCCATCCACTTGTTGTGTCTGCATCATTAAGGTATATAGTTGCTATAAGGTATATAGTTCGTTGCAATTTAGCCAAACAGGACTATTCCGCACCAACAGCAACATCGTTCGCATTTGCAATGACCATACTATATCATAAGTGCCCTCTGAGTGAAACTAATTTCTCTTCTTGGAATGAAGACACAGTTAACAAGTAGGGACAAGGGCATGTTAATTAAATGTTTGAAAGGAAAATGTCGTGCGCAGAAAGGAGACAAAGATTTCGTGGTAGTCGCATAGGATGGGAACCCAGGCCTAGCCAATGAAGTGACAATGGTTCCCGCACAAGTGCACTGAAACAAAAATTGTTAAGAATTTTGCTAGTTGGCGTGAAGGTTGCAATTTCCTGGCGAGAACTTTGCAATTACGCATTCGTGTTATAATAGTGCTGTTATGCCAGGTTGGTGCTAGGTTAAAGACATTGGAAAAAGTTGCAAAGCTAACGGATCTGTTGCATTTGCTACAAATTTTAAAGTTTGAAATTAAAATGAATTAATGAAACAACAGATGTTCCCCAACGGAGACAGGTTAATGATTTTACTTGAACCACATAACTATCCTTCTGGGCGAGACATAAGATGCATATTCTTTTTCGCCAAATCTTGCCAATTTCTCTCAGAGCATCATAGACGAAAGCATAAAAGGACGCATTTAAGATGAGAATAACTGCATTTACAAATTAAATCCATCATTATTTTCCAGTGATCAAGTGTACAAATGTTCATAAGCAGCGACAGATAAAATATTTTCATCGCGTTTAACAATCAAGCAACCATATTTGTAACACACCGAGAAAACAATTTGGGGAGGAATTTAATGCCCAGCCAGGCTACTCGAGCTTTTATCGTTACTGACGTATCTTTTTCTATTTACTCACTTGGGACATCAAATATAATCCATCGTCGATCTCACGCGACGTTTTATGACAAAGTCCTCCGACGTTTTATGATTCGTGGGATTGACCGGGAGGCAGTCCTCTTACATAACTATCTATCTATCACGGCAGCAAGACGCAACAAAAGCTTTTATAAGCACAAAGAGTAAATGAGAGAGAAAGTTTTATAAGAAATTCCGACTTGATGTAATAAAAGCTAAGATGTCGTTTTTATAGAAATGTGATAAAAATATGGAAGCGTTTGTTCTTGTATGCGATTATTTTCACGTCTGATTGCATTTACCTGCCCATTTTCGTTTTTGAAGAAGATACGCATAATGAGCAAAAAGAGGAAATATAACGCTAAGGGCATGGACGCCCATATGCAAAATTTTAAGGGGGGGAGGACTCATATTTCCCCCATGGTTTAGCAGGATATTTTCCCCATAGAAACTGATTTCAATACACTGTAACAAATTTCGGAAACGTTTCTGGATATATCGGAAACGTTTCCGAAATAGTAGGAATCCTTCATCCAATAGCGAACTCCTCAATATTCAGAAAGCTTTTTGTTATTTCAAGATATCTAGAAGCGGAAGTGATGACGCAACGCTTCGAAACCTATTTCATCCTTCCAACCAGGCGCCAATGAGTCGGAAATAACGAGAACTTCCTTTTTTCTTATCTATGGTTGCTGCAGTCAGCAACTGTTTAGCATTGGATTGCTTGTTATTTCATGTCTAGAGAGTAGTAAAATGTGTCGAAACTTAATTTTACGCCTTTGCATTTTGGACTGCCCTTGATTTTTTAGACGATGTACGCAGCTATTAAGTTAGTTAATAAGCATTTGCTTCTTTACAATTTCCAATGCGACCATAATTAGATATATATTGTGTGTTCAAGCATGAATAGTTTCAACACCCGTGTTTATGCTTAATGAAACGAAACCCTTTGGATTACTTATTCAGTTGTAATGGAGGTACTTAGATTTTCTTCCGCTCATGTTCACTTGTAAGTATTAATGAATATTTTAAAACATGTTGTTATATACATTTATATTTTTGTTGATTTGCATTTGATGAGGCTCCAATTGTAACTGTTTTTGGGTTTATCGAATTAATTTAAAGTTATCCTACATATACCTATGTGGGCGGTGTATTATTTGTTGTAACCAACTGAAACTGATTAATTACGCAAAAGAAGTAAGATTTATATTTGAGAAGCAATCACAGAAAAGTTATTTCGAAATACTTGGATGTACATACATTTTGGTTCAAAAAGAAAAAAAATCAATTGTTTAATTAATTAGAAATATGGTAATGCAAATATTTTCTAGTATTGTAATATGCTTCACAAAAAATGTGCCGGTATAATTTATCTTTTTTTATTATAATTTATTCATTCATTTAAAAATATTTATACCATTAGAAAATGACCATGTTATCTATTAGTAAGAACATAGTTATGAAATTAATTCATCTGCTTATTCATTTTGTTAAATGTGGTTAACAATAAAAAAATTCCTTGACATTAGTTCCGATGGATAACATTTCCTTCGTGGATATACTAGTTTAATGTAGGACAGTCAGGAGGAATGAGTCAGTGGCAAAAATGGAACAGCTGCATTTACATGCTGAAATAAAAAGTAATATTATTTCATGTCATCGTTTTAAAAGTGATCATTTTTTAAATACTATGTTATTAATATGCAATGCACATATGGTGAGAGACTGTGCCATTGACATTTTCAAGGGGTTGCTTTTTTTAAGGTGGGGGGCGCTTTATATCATTTTATGGGTGCACCATCACTCTTATGGTGTGGGGGGGGGGACTCTCGTATATATGAAATGGAATAATCATGTAATAGAGTTCAATGTTTTAATAAATAAAATATATAATGCATTTTGCGCACACTCTAAAAATAAAATCAGGAACCTATTTTGATTAAGTATCTATATTTGTGATAAACTGGAAAAGGGCAAGAACAGAAGAATAAACCCGAATGGTTACAGCAGGGGGACTTTGGTGTCATATTTAAATTCATCAATTTCTCTGTTGGTACTTTTCGGTACACTTTGTTCGTCAAAGAAATTGACTTGACGTGAACGAATTTCGGAACGCAAAGTGTAGGTAAGTTCTGTCAAATTTTATCCGAAAATAAAAGCTATCAAGTTTGATACAAGATATGTTTTTAAGTTCTGCATTAAAAATACAATATGTTGATAATTTTGTCTTGAAAATATTGAGAGAAAAACTGAAGTTTAATATTGTTTAACAAACAATCCCACTTTTGAGAAAGTACTCCCCTTCCCTCCCCCGACGATTTTGTGATTATGAATGAAACTACTATATTATTTCATAAATTTCCAAAAATTTATAACTGTGCATATGTTATGCTGCTAACCATGCTATTTGTCATTAGAAATTCAGAAAAAAAAATCCACGAATGATTCTAAAATTGCTTGCTTCATTGCTCTTAGATATGAAAGAATTGAAACTGATATGGCATGCAATACTATAGTAAAGAATTATTTTTTAGAAAAAATTCACGGAAAAAGGATTCCGAAATTCTCAGAAACGTTTTTGAAAATTGTTTGGAGAATTCTGAAATACTCGGAAACGTTTTCGAAACTTTCATGAACCACAGCTGCACAGAATACTCAGAAACATTTCTGGAAATTACGGAAAGAGGATTCCGAAATACTCAGAAACGTTTCTGAAAATTACAGAAAGAGGATTCCAAAATACTCAGAAACATTTCTGGACATTACAGAAAGAGGATTCCGAAATACTCAGACACGTTTCCGGACATTACAGAAAGAGAAATCCGAAATACTCAGAAACGTTTTTGAAAATTTCATGAACCGCAGCTGCACGATATACTCAGAAATGTTTCCGAATTTTTTTTACAGTGTACAGATTAGAGGAATTAAAATTGGACAATTTTAATAACTTATTCATTAATTGCTGGAGAAGAAATGTTTAATTTTTGCCAAGCAAAAAGTACTAAAAGCAAGGAAGTTCTAATTTTAAAGGGGGGGGGGGCTTGAGCCTCCCCCCCTTACCCGCCTATAGGGACGCCCTTGGCTAAGGGCTGTCCACAAATGAGGCAGAGAGAAGCAAAGAGATGTAAGTGGACATTATAAAGTTTTGCGTAAAACGCGTTTAAAGTTCCGGTCCTAGGTAGGCTTTTATTGAAAAGGTTTTCTAAATCATGCTGTTTATCAGCACCTACCAGGGCTACTAGTACTATCTCTTGCCCCAAGCCAGAGGAGAGGTCCACCTACATTTGTACTATTATCCCCAAATTTTTAATTTTGCTCCAAAACAGATGAAAAACTACTACTTACACTGGCTATCTCTATCTTTTTTTTTTTTGTTGAGCAATCACGATTGCTTATTGTTCTCATTTGACTCTTTTGATGTTCCTATGATTTTATTTTCCTACCGTCTCCCTCTGCAGAACCACCGTCGACAGGCCTAAGGATGCTGCTCCTCTAGTGAAAACCGTCTACAGGTTACGTCCATATCCAACATACACACGCATAAAAACACACACTCATGCCTACACACAGATACAAATACACACACACTCATGCCTGCACACAGACACAAACACCCACGCATACATACACACATTTACATACACAAACATTCATGCCTGCATACAGACACAAACACATGCATACACATACCTATAATATACACACACACGTACCCACACACTCATGCCTCGATACAAACACACACGCCTACATACACACTCGTGATTGCGAAAAACATAATTTGATTTGAAAATGCCATAATTAGAATTATTTTTTTTTTAAATTTTGCACTTACATCCCTTTGCTTCTCACTGCCTCACATGATGTCACAGTTAGTGGGGGGGGGGGGGCAGAGAGTTCATGAAATTGTGAGTTTGTGACAAGGGGGAAGAAGGATGTAAACAGAAATGTGACATTACGCATTCTTTAAAATAAGAATACGTTTATGAAAAACAGCTTGACGTATTCCAAAGAGGGGAGGAAAAAGGTGAAGTGTAACGTTTTGTGACAAAGGGGGAAGGGAGGAAGAAAGTCAAAAATGTTGGAAAAAAGTGTAACATCATTTATATGGACATCCCGTAATGTCTGTCACTTATTTCAAGTATAATGTGCCTTTGATAAATTGAGCTATGATCTTGACAATATTTACCTTTCTTTGAGGGGTAAAAGGGAAGGGGCTGAATTGAGCTGTACTACAACTTTCGTAGTAGTTTTGTAAAGTATTCCAATTCAAATATGCGTAAAAAGGGTACGGCATTGTCAAGCATTTACCCGTCCTTTCCCACCTGTCATAGCCACACTTGGTAGTTTCGTTTTGGAAAAAGAGAATAATTCTGAATATTCGATCATATAATGAAGACGATGCCTATTTGTTTGGTTGCCTTGGGCGTGCACTTCGAAGTACTTTTTTAGAAATTTAATTTTGTTCTTTTTTACTTCCTTTTACAAAAAAGAAAGTATTGTATTCGTAAAAAAATTTTCCTCCAAAATCGGCCTTAATTTTTATTTTGCTCACCCCCAAATGAATGTTGGTTTTTTTTTTTCGACTCGACTACACGTGGATATATGCCTAGGAACGTACAGACACCCGAAATATCCATTTTGACGATCCCCGAGTTAATTACAACGAGTTTTCTCGTGACGTCTGTATGTACGAGCGTATGTGCGTATGTATCTCGCATAACTCAAAAACGGTATGTCCTAGAAAGTTTAAATTTGGTACGTGAACTCCTAGTGGGGTCTAGTTGTGCACCTCCCCTTTTGGTTGCATTTGGATGTTCCTAAGGGTGTCTTTTGCCCCTTTTTCGAGGGGAATCATTGTTAATTTCGATGTAAACTCAAGTGGTGCTATAATTTGGCGGACACTTGGCGATATATCGCCAGTCTTTTGTCGCCAATTTGGCGATTTTTTTTCTTTTTTTTCTTAATTTGGTTTTGATTTGGCCACTGTTGGTGATATTTAGAGAGTAAACTATTGAATCACATTAAAATTGCCAATAATGGGAAAATGACATTAAATTGGAGTAAAAGGAAGTCATGTGATGCACACATCAGCTCGTTTATTCCAGTTTAAAGGAACAAATTACCACACCTTTGCAACACGTACAATCGTAATACTTCTTTTTCTAGACGAAATGTAGTTTGTTTTAAGCTCAGAGTAAGTGTTCGAATATATATAACATATATATGAAGAAAGAGGGAGAGAGTAAATTTTTTTTTGTTTTTGAATCACGAGAAAAGCACCGCTAATATCGGCCATTTTCGTTATTGTAAAGCGATAGGACTTCGCAATTCCTCTGGCTCGACAACTCCTTAGCAATCAGAAATATTGGTTTTAAGCCTCATTGCTAATCCTAGCATCGTAATACATACAGTATTAAGGAGCGTCATGGCCGACCTCCTCCCCCAGCCGCAGGAGAAAATTTTAGCTGTTATAGCATTGGCGACTATTGTTGATTATTGGTGATGTAAAACTGATTTATACAAAATTATTTCCGCCAAAAAAGCAAGAAATAACATTCCAACACCAGTGTATGGCATAAAGAAAAAACTTCTAACTTAAAAGATTCTTTCTAACTCTTTAATAAATGAAGGCGTTAAAATGCTTGTTTTTTTACACAGTTCTTTAAACGTACGAAATATATTAGAAAAAAATTGTGTACCGTTATTGTCAGAATCTGAAGCAATTTTCGGCCATGAGAAGTTTCTTTTACAGAATAAATTGGTTTTTTTATTCTTCGTAATATTTTACAGAATTCTAATTTATCGTAAATAAAAGAACGGCAAAACTACTTAACTCTTACAATGTAAAAAAAAAAAAAATGTCAATAAAAATAAAGAAATCGATTTTTAGAATAGAAATTTCCCGTTCCGTCTAACGCTAATGGCTCTTTCTTTTTATTTATAGAAATAAAATAGAATTGTTAAATTCATCAAATGTTATGCAATTTAGAATTCTTCAGGTGCAGCCTACGAAAACGGTATTAATAACATTTTTAAGAATGTAGTATGAAAGAAAAAAGAATCATTATCAAAATCTTAAGCTATATTCTAAATTCCTATTAATCGACAATGGCAGAAAAGCCTTAAGTAATCTTCCAACAAAGTTTTAGTTGCTATTTCTAATTTACTTTGCGTTTTGGAGCAAGAAAATAAAGTCAAGGGAACTTTAACGAGAAAGAAAATGAATTCTATATCTCTCAGTAAATCGAAAGAATAAAAAAAAAAGTGAAAATAAAATCTTATATTGGCAAACGATAGCAACATAAAGGAGAAAAAATTTTCTCCGATCCAAAAGAAAAGAAATGGCGATCAATCGAACTGGAAGAACAATCAAACAGTAACACAGTTCTAAATGACTTTGGTAGTCGACCGATTTCATCTTTTCAATGTTGGTACTAAGAAAAATTGAAAATGGCGTCATGTAAGAAATAGACTATCAAACCCCGAATTTCCAGAAAAACAGAACATTGCTTTTTTTGAAGTTGAAAATTACGGAATGGTTTTTTATGAAATGCAACAGCCCTGATATATTAGAAGGATATCCTGCAAGTATTTCATTTCCTCGTGGCATTTGATACGTGATTTCGAAAGCAAACAGTAGTAAATAATTATATAGGGACCTTTTCAGTATTTTATTTTTATTTCACAGAATGATGCATAAAACCAATATTTCTTTAAATTAAAAAATAGATAAATAAATAGAAGCATACAATTACTAATTACTTTGGTGATTCCTAATTTTCACGGCCCTCACATAAAAAAAGACAAAAAAAAGACAAATCATGTAGACAGTCAAAAGTAGTCAAACGATCAAACAAGTAGAAACACTTTTCATTTATTCAAATTTGGCAAATCGCTCAAGTAGTTCTAGCCAATAATCTTGACCGTCATTTTAATACAGGGATAGTGCAAATAAAGTTAACTCTGATAAACAAGAATTTTTTTCTTGGGAATTTTTAATAAATTTAAGTAGACCTACATTAGGCAATGAATAAAATATTCATAACGAGCTGATGTGTGCATCACATCACTTCCTTTTACTCCAATTTAATATCATTTCCCCATTACTGGCAATGTTAATGTGATTCATAAGTTTACTCTCGAAATATCACCAACAGTGCCCAAATTAACATCAGATTTAAAAAAAAAATCGCCAACTTTGCCGCCAAGTTGGTGTCAAAACTTGGCGAAAAAAACACTGGCGATATATATCGCCAAGTGTCCGCCAAATTATAACACCACTAGAGTTTACATCGGAATTAACAATGATTCCCCCCCCCCCAAAAGAACAAAAGACCCCTTTAGAAACACCCGAATGCAACCAAAATTGGAGGTGCACAACTAGACCTCACCAGGAGACTACGTATCAAATTTCAACTTTCTAGGACATACCATTCTTGAGTTAAGCGAGATACAGACAAACGCACATACATACGTACATACAGACGTCGCGAGAAAACTCGTTGTAATTAACTCGGGAATCGTGAAAATGGATATTTCGCGTGCTTATACGTTCTTAGGCCCTTATCCACGTGTGGTCGAGTCAAAAAAAACCTCAACATTCATTCGGGGATGAGTAAAATGGAAATTAAAGTCGAATTTTGAGTGAAATTTTTTTCGCGAACACAATACTTCCTTTTTCGTAAAAGGAAGTAAAAATGTGAAGTTGGTTCTATTTTTCAGCTTTTATAAAGTGCTTTGTTTTTGCAGAAAAATGATCATGAAAGTGAGAAGCAGATGAAGCACCTTCTTACAGCATAAGTTAGTTATCTTTTATCCCTTCTTAAAGAAGGCAACGTAGCTGTCAAATGTACCAAGGGGCCAAAAAAGATAACTATAAGAGGGAATATTTTCTGGTGGTGTTATGCGTTGTGTTGCGAAGAGTTTGCTATCATAAACTTAAACGGATCACTTTCGTGAGACACAAAAAAGGAATTCTTCCCTTCGTTCCAGCAGTTGGCGACATAGTCCTTATATTACTTTTATTTATAAATTTGTGAGAATAATTTTTTTTAACGAACTGTTTAGTTTCTAAAGCACGCTTTAAAAATAAGAACAAAATCTCAACAGAACCAAAGTTCACCTTAGGACAGTCACTGTAAGATAGGCATGCGCACTGTCGTCCTTTCTAATGATTCGTTCACTTATTTTACACGTTGATTGAACTCGTTCATTTGAACAACTTCGGTCCATTTAAAAAAAGTTATTTGAATTTTTAAATATTTCATCAAAAAAATATCAAATATAAATTAATAAAAACAATAAAGTAATTAAATTATAAGTATTTTTAAAAACTCGGAAAGTAGGCTATAAAAGTTATAATACCTTTATTAATTAACTTACTGGCGGAAACAAGACAGCGACAAAAAGCTGAAGAGCAAGTAATGCCTTTGAAGAAGAATGAAGAGCAAGTAGGGCTTTATTATAAAGAGGAGAAACAAAATTATGTTTACTTGTGTAGGATAACTTTAAGACTAACATTAGTAAAACAAAAAAAATTAACTGAAACAAATGCAATTCCAGCGCAATGTTCAAAACTATTCACCGTTCAAAAGAAAGTAAGAGATAGTACTGTGCTGTTCATTTTAAGGAGTCGTTCTTTTCACCTATTTGCTCAAGAACGGCACATTCCTACTGTAAGGTTAAGGTTCCCCCATTAAACCAAAAAAATAGGAGGAAACGTTTTCTCCACTTTTATTCGTCGCGTTTTCACATTACGTGGCAGTACGGTCAACAGATCTCGGCCACCTCACCCAAACTTACGTCATTCCCCCCCCCCCCCGTCTCAGCTGCACACCGTACGATTGAACACATAAATAGAAAGACACACGCTAACAGGTGAAGACTTTACGGCTATTTGTTGATGCGACAGCTATTTGATTTGGAAGCAGTTGTCGTGTGCTGGAAGCGTGACTGGAATAGAGGATGAGTTGGAATTCCACTGCACCGCTTCTCGCCTTCTATGCGAGAGAGATATTCAGCCCTGGCAGCCGATTGCAATGGGATGGCTGATGATTTGGCTAACTTTCAAGGTATCGGAGGATGGCACGTATTGAAAGAGGTTCGGGTCAATCTCTCGAAGGAACCACCAGGGCGGGGGGGGGGGGGGTGTCAAAACTTGGCGAAAAAAACACTGGCGATATATATCGCCAAGTGTCCGCCAAATTATAACACCACTAGAGTTTACATCGAAATTAACAATGAATTCCCCCCAAAAAAGAACAAAAGACCCCTTTAGAAACACCCGAATGCAACCAAAATGGGAGATGCACAACTAGACCTCACTAGGAGACTACATATCAAATTTCAACTTTCTAGGAAGCAGTTGTCGTGTGCTGGAAGCGTGACTGGAATAGAGGATGAGTTGGAATTCCACTGCACCGCTTCTCGCCATCTATGCGAGAGAGATATTCAGCCCTGGCAGCCGATTGCAATTGCTGGATGGCCGATGATTTGGCTAACTTTCAAGGCATCGAGGATGGCACTTAATCAAAGAGGTTCGGGTCAATCCCGTTGAAGGAACCACCAGGGGGGTCAAACCGCCAAGACTCGAGCATGTTAATCGATAATCAACAGTAATATCGATTAAATAATCGATCTCTCTATCGCCGCACTAATCTCGCTCTCTCTATAAGCCGCTATGCATAAACACTTTTTATTGGTTACATACAGCTCGCGTAGTTAAGGTTTACAAAATGAAGATTAAAAAAAAAAAAAAAACTTGAATATACAATGTAATCGATTTTATGTTTGTGAGTTATGACACATAAACCTGGGATGTTTTCCTGTGTAAATTTTTGAAACCCTATGGCTGTTGAATTGATAATGAGATTGATTTTTAGATGAAAATAAAGTATGGAATAGTAATCTTAATAGTTTTTCTAAATTCTTCAACATTTTCTAAATAATAAAACACATGCTTGTCCTCGAATACAAACCATTTTCATTATTAAAGGCCATAATAAAAAGGCTAAATAATGCATATACATCTAAATGTGGAATGATCTGGACTTTTGCTGTGATATGCTTGTAACTATCACACATTGAAAGCATAATCCTGTGAAAAGACATCTGATACTTACTGGGTTCAAGAAAAATTAGCTCATTTAAATCTTTCAAGACCGTACCTGGATATACATCGACTTTTATCCGACTCTTTAAAGACGAAATTTTAACTTCATCACAATCCAAAAGCAGAAATTTGCTGAAATGCACCAACGGTACTGATTTACAACGTTATAAAGATTTTACAGAACGAAAGCATACTTCCGGTTTTCCGAATCAAGAAAACAGTTAAATCTTCTGCATACGTAGCTGAATGTACCTACAAGAGTTATCCGATACTGCACAGACATATTTAAATCTATCACAAAACAGAAATCTGAGAGGAGGCATTTGCAAGCTTATTGCTAGTACAGGAAACTTAACTAAAACAAATCTCTTTTATCCAGTTTACCTAAATGCGCAATGATTCTGATTCACTGTTAAAACGTAGAGAGGCCGAAAGCGTAATTTTAAAAGAAGACATTAGATATTATCAGTTGCTCGGGGGGGGGGGGAAGAAATGTTTCAGTTAAATCTTCCGCAACAGTAACTGAATGTTCAACGGTCATCCGACTCTTAGCAGACACGAGTTTCAATCCATCACAATCCAAAAGCAGAAATGTGAGAGGAGACATTAGCACGCTTTCAACGAGTATTAAACTAGAGAAATTTTTTAAATTCAGTGTACCTGAATGCGAAACGTTTCTCACTGTGATATGCGACTCTTCACAGACACATATTCAAAGCCATCACAACCTAGAAACAAATTTGAGAGGAGATATTGGCAAACCTTCTTGCTAGTAGTCAACTAAACTAAATCAAATCTTCTGAATCCAGTTTACCTGAATAGGCAACATTTCTGGTTCTCACTGTTCACAGACAGGAAGTTTGATTCTAAACGAAGAGATATATATTCTGCCTTCATGAAAAAATACGCCACAATCCGTTAGCAAGTATTCAACGGTTATCCGACTCTTCACAGACATATGTTTTAATCCATCACAATCCAAAGACAGAATCCAGAAACGCGAGACATTAGCTTACCGAAACACAACCAGAGTCGCTGAATGTTCATGTTTTCCACCCAACATTCGCCCTAATGTCGTCCAAAAACCTTACACTAATGTCTCGAATGTCCGCCAAAAACCTTATACTAATGTCTCCCCCAGCATCCCATCGACCATAAGTCCTCGTCTGTTTTCAACTCACTCGTCTTCGTAACGAGAGACTAATTTCTGTTCCTCGGCGTAAGAGCCAACTAAACCCGGTAATTAAATGAGCCTAACTTGCAGCTGGAACACGGCACTTGAGCGGGATTGTTTAATGGCAAAGGGAGGGAATTTGTTTCAAGGAATGATAAAATTTAATATGAGCCCGCACTGAATAAATTAGGTGCTGGAAGAGAGGTGGTGGAATATCTTAAAACATAATTTTCTCCCGGTCCATAAACTGAGCTCTTCGAGGCTGGGAGAGTTCTTTGTACACGAATTAAAGTAAACATTTACCCAGGTATTTAAAATATTTGAATATTTAAGAGGGAGCGTGTTTGTCTTTTAACTTTGTCAATATTATTATTTTTCCCGTTAAGGCAGAAAAACAAGTCCAGAAAGAGACTGGTTAGTAAAGGGTGCTTTTTTTTAGAAGTATAGAACTTTAGGTTCAAATAAAACACCGTCAAATGATATAAATTGCCATGAATTTGGCTTTATTCGAAAGATGATTCTTTGCCATTTTTATTTAAATGTGATTTTTGGTATATGGCCACTTCGGCTGGCTTGGAGAACGTCTAATCGGGAAGTCCAATTTTCTATCACTTTTTGCAGCAATGGGGGCCGTACGTGAGTGATATGTGGCGAATGTTCTCGTCCAAGGCGTCAATCGTCTGTGGCTTATCGGTGTAGACCTGAGACTTCACACAGCCCCAGAAAAAAATAGTCCAGCGTAGTTAAATCGCATGATCTCGCAGGCCAATTCACGGGTTCATTAAACGAAATTATTCGTTCACCGAAAGTTTCTTTGAATAAATCAATTGTGACACGCGCTGTGTGGCATGTTGCACAGTCCTGTTCTCTATTCATGATGAAATGACAAACCAAACTAAACACAAAACAAGTGACAGCTATCAAAATGGTCCAAAGATCAAACAGTGTTCTCGACTTAAAAGTTCTATACCTCTAAAAAAAAATCCCCTTTATTACGTAACAAAAAGGCCAACATTCTGATTGTCCTTTGTCAACGGGTTTAATCAAGGGCGCCTCGAAATTAAATGATTCGAGGGGGAGAAGTTCTCAATTAGCTGCATGAAACACCGAATTTTACCAAATGGTAAAACACGAGCATGCACAAGTTTACTTAGGGTTGATATGAAATTGGTACGCCCCCAGTCACGATGAATGATACTATGATACATCTTAAGGGGGGGGGGGTGTAAAAATTTCATAAGCGTGCTCCGTTAATTACGATGTGACTGCTTAATTTAGAGGTTAAAATGCATTTGCAAAAGGTAGCATCCCTAAAAACCAGCATCCATTTTCGCACTGTAAATCAGATGTCTGCCTTTCAATGTCATTGGTGGTCATACTGTACCCATCTACATCTTCGGCAGCAGAATGTTCTTGAGCAGTCTGCGACACAAATTAAAAATTCAAAAATAGTCAGCGGGATAATTCGACATTAGATTAACACTTAAATTTAAAACGGCTCCGAGAAACTTAAAAATAAGAAATTAAACTTTACATGCTACACTGGATTGTATTCCAGAAAATACGGTACAAATCTTCGTCGCTGAAACTGGAGTTTTTTTTCCTGCCCCAACTATAAGCACTATACACCAACTAAAAAATAGTCTGCAGACTTTCTCCGGAATCTGCGACGCATGTCGCAACGTTGCGCTGTTTCTGCGACCGAATAAACATCCAATGAAAAGGATATTAGAAATCATTTTAAATATCAAAGAAATAAATTGCAATAATGCCCGTATCCGAATTTGTCCAATCATCCGGCAAAATTTGTTGAGTACGCAAATTTTTTGGAGGTCAAAATTATTTCCCGTGACCTCTCATCGGGGTGCCCCCGATTTCAATATTTACTTCAGCTCTCGTTTAACTATGTACAGTTCACGCACCCTGCTGAATTAGTACATTATAAAATTATTTTTTTTTCTTAAAAAAAATCGGTTTACTTTTAAAAATTCAAAAATTTCAAAGATGCCAAAGTTTTTATTTATTTATTTATTTTTGGCGATTTTAAAATAGTGAGAGGCAATATTTGTGTATGCTTCAACTGCACACTTCTGGAGCTGTCAACTACAAAAACATATTGACAGTATTGACCAAGCATTTCACATTTTTTTCAGGGACGGAGGCAAAGGGTTTACATTAGCATAGATTACGCTTAAAAGCAACATCACACATATTATTCATAAATGTTTCTCAAAGATATGAGGGTGACTGGCCCGAAAACACCTCTTGCTTTATCATACGGAATTAAGAGTTAAGAATTGAAAAGAAGATTTCACAGCAAACACACAAACGTTGGGAATCCGTTGGGGTAAACCTAACCTGGCAGTGTTTGCATTGATTAGAATCGCATTGTGTGATTAGAATCTGCGTAGTCTTCATAATGCTGCCAAGTTGGGTTTGCTAACCTGGATCTGCACAAAAAATATAGTTACTTTTTTTTTTGAGCAATCAAATTGCTTATTGCTTTCATTTGACTGTTTTGATGTCCTATGATTTTATTTTCCCCCCGCCTCCCACTGCAGCACCACCGTCGACCGGATCCTCACGATGCTACTCCTCTAGCGAAAACAGTCTCCAGGTTGCGTCAATATCCTACACTTACACGCATACATACACGCACAAACACACACACACACCTACACACATACATACACAACTACACACACATACATACACACACCTATACACACACACAGTCATGCCTGCACACAGACACAAACACACACGCCTACACACACTCATGCCTGCACACAGACACAAACACACGCCTACACACACATACCCACACACACATATACACACGCCTACATACACACACGAACACACGCCTACACACGCATACCCACACACACATATACACACGCCTACATACACACACACACTCGTGATTGTGAAAGACATAATTTGAATTCAGATGTCAAAATTCAAATTATTCTTATTATATTTTTTTTAACGTTTCACAGAGAGCACGGAAATGAGGATTTGACACTAACGTTGGTCTCGGCAAATAAAGGCTAAAAGGAACATTGGATACAAAAGCCCTATGAAACAGTCAATTACATCGGGAGAATTTTTTATAATGTGGCTCTGATAATTTGAGCTATGACCTTGAAAATATTAATCTAGGTTACCTTGAATACCTCTTTTAGCGTAATAAGGATTCTTTTAGCGTAATAAGGAATAGTAATTCGAGAGAAGATGAGTTGCGTCACCTTCGTAGTAGTTGTGGAAAAATATTCCAACTAAAATCCGCGCGAATAAAATTTCCATTTTTCACTAAGCGCCCCAAAAAGATTTAAACATTGTCAATGTTTTAGCAAGATCTATAACAGGGCTGTCCAACTGCAAAGAGCCCACGGGCCAGAATTCCAGTCACTGATCACCTGGCAGGCCACAGTTTGAAAAAGTTGAACAATAACCTCTTATCTCTTATACAACAACAATTGATATTAATTAATTATTAATTATAAAAGAATGAAACAGAAGGATTATAAACAATTAGCTTACATTTTGAAGGGAAAACTGAGGCTGATCCGCTTTTTTTACAAACTCAGGAATGTCAACATCGATGTATGTCAATATCGATGCGGGCCGCACAAAATGTGTTGACGGGCCGCATGCGGCCCTCGGGCCGCCAGTTGGACAGCCCTGATCTATAAGATCCACACAATGCTAGTCCAGTAAGATTTAAAAATAAATGAACAAAAAGAAAGAAAAAACACTACGCACACAATAATTTGATAAGGTAGAGAGAAAAAATCCTACAACAAAATCAATCTGTGATAAAACGAACACACGTCGAAGTACAATTTTATGAATACTCCCAAGACAACTGAAACTTTGAGGAAAATAAAACTCAGGAAAATTAATTGCCGTTCGAGTCAAGTTATGCAAAACCATTTTTTACCAAGAACTCGTCAAAACTTCTGAGAAGGAAACTATCGTGAGTTACAGCGGATAATAAAATGAGAAACTAACATTACCGAAAAAAGCGAAAATTACAGCTATGAAGCAAAGTTTGCCTAAGTATTTCTAAATTACAAGTCCTTAAGATGCCCATGAAGCATCTCTACATGAATATAAATATTCGCAACTGCAACTCATCAAGTATATGGCGTGAGAAAAAGACATTGTACATCGCCCAAACATTTTCACATTTTAGAGCAGTTTTGTATGGCGTCATTAACAGAGCAATTAGTGAGGAAGATTAAACAAATGAAAGGATGTAAACATATTAATTGTAATAGTGATAGGCCTTTGTCATTCTTGGAAAATTCTGAACATAAAAGGGGGAAAGTTTAAATAGAGAAAATAAATGTGTGAACACATAAAAAGAGAGTGGTTGAAAATAAAATGATAACATTATAGGCGCGTTCTACAGTTATTTCAGCGAAACCAAAATCTGCTTTGTACTAAATTCTCGCGTAGAACAAAAACCCAAAACTATTCTTTTAAAACTTCAACAACCTTTTAATATATCAGTCTTGATTTGTCGATATATAGCAAACGCATTGATGCCACAAAATTGTAATATATATATATCGATGGCCAGGAAAACAGTAAAAAAGAACAATAACGAAAAGTTCTAGCTAATTTAAAAATTTTATCTTTCGGAATTGAAACAATCCAACACTCATAACCAGATACAACGAGCTGATGTGTGCATCACATGACTTCGTTTTACTCCCAATTTAATGTCATTTCCCCATTACTGGCATTTTTAATGTGATTCAATAGTTTACTCTCTAAATATCACCAATAGTGGCCAAATTGAAACAGATTAAAAAAAAAAAAACCCGCCAAGTTGGCAACAAAACTTGGCGACCAAAATGGCGATATATCGCCAAGTGTCCGCCAAATTATAACACCACTTGAGTTTACATCGAAATTAACAATGATTCCCCCCCCCCAAAAAAAGGGGCAAAAGACCCCTTTAGGAGTCTACGTACCAAAATTTCAACTTTCTAGGACTTACCGCTCTTGAATTATGCGACATACATACGCACAGACATACGTACATACTGACGTCACAAGAAAATTCGTTGAAATTTACTCGGGAATCGTCAAAATGTATGTTTCGCGTGTCTATACGTTCTTAGGCACTTGTCCACGTGTGGTCGAGTCGAAAAAAAAAATCTCAATATTCATTCGGGGGTGAGTAAAATGGAAATTAAGGTCGATTTTTGAGTGAAAATTTT
This sequence comes from Uloborus diversus, assembly GCF_026930045.1. Taxonomy (NCBI): domain Eukaryota; kingdom Metazoa; phylum Arthropoda; class Arachnida; order Araneae; family Uloboridae; genus Uloborus; species Uloborus diversus. The sequence goes on from NC_072734.1 coordinate 11,626,429, forward strand.
TTCATGAATACATACTTCCTTTTTTGTAAAAGGAAGTAAAAAAGGCTGCGAGTGTATGTTTATGTTAAAAACTTGTTCCGAAAAAAGAAAAAAAAGATGCTTATTTAAGTTATGTAAAGCACAAGCTAGCACAACGTCTATTGGGGGGGGGGGATGCATTCCATTATGTCGTTTGCAATAGGCTACTCGGATATTTTCCTGAGTGGAGCAGAGAGAGAAAAAGAAACTTCACGTAAAATAAATATTTACAATATTCCGTGCAATATAATCGCCTTACATTTTCCCTGTAAATGAGTTTTTACTACGAAGGTACACGCAAGACAGAAAAAACAACTTTCACTGCATTACGTCTACTGAAAATAGTATACAAAACCTCCTTCTTTGATGTATCTAAATAAAGAAATAATATATTTCAGAGAACGACCACACCCAATAAATACTAGACGTGCGTGAATTGACTTTCAATTTATTATTGTTTACGCAAATACAAATTAATCCGATATATTTTAAAGGAAAGGAAGTTTATTCTTTATTTATTTCGGTGGGGGAAGTAATTTGACCAATATTTACGATTAAGAGAACGAATCAAAATATCCTTGACAGAATTACACAAACCATAAAAGAAAAAGCTTTGAAGTAACGGAAGCCGTACAACTTATGTTTTTATTTTCTTTTAAATCTTGTGCTCGACGAGAAAACGCGTATAGACACGTTTAGTGGTGACGTCAGGGGTTGCCAGAAACTCGGGGAAGTTTCCAATCATGCCGTTGCTATGCGCGTTGCTAAGGAAGAAACAACATGGATCTTCGTACGAATAGGGTTAGAGCGATGTTTAATTGATGGTTTCTTGCCAATTAAATGCTTAAATAATTTTTTTAGAGGTTTCAAGTTACATATAAGCCACCTGTAGACATCATTTGACGAATATCGATAGTTTTTACATGTGAATCGGGTTAAAATTCGGCAAAACATAGACTTATGTGGAATACAAGTGTGTTTTCTAGAGTTATACACTCTTCTTATTGTTATTTCTTTTTCTTTGGGTGGAGGGGAACAGCTCCGCCATTTGAGAGGGTCTGGAAAGACATTACCCCCCTCCCCCGCTTTCGGAAAATTGCTGTATTTCTATAAATTTTGCGCATTTTTTTGTCTTTCGATGCAATATGCATTTACTGTATATGATTTAACCCCCCCCCTTTGCAGAAAAATTTGAAATGACGATATTTTTTTTTTTTTGAATCCCGTTTAAAGTTTTCTAAGAATTTGATTATAATTATTTTCTTCGGGCGGGATTTTTTTTTTCTTTTTAATGGTATAAGTAATTTTTTGTTTGGGGAAGGAGAATTTTTCACTTTTCTCGATTGTGATGCTTGTTTGCATTGAAATTATTTTTTTTTCGAATGGGAGGGGGGATGTTAGGTTACATTGTCCTTATTCTAATGCGAGTTTGATTGGGATATTTTAGTTTAAAAGTTTTTCTTCTGCGAGAACACACACGTAATTTAAGTTAAACTCCAATTGAGCTCTATTCCGAATAGGAATAAAAACTAGCTTGAAGAAATTGATAAAATTCCCATTGAACCTAGAAAAAAACTAATATGTATATCCTTGTCCCCCCCCCCCCCCAAAGAGCAATTACTTAAAATTACGCGCAGCAAGAAGAAATATCCCCTCTCCTCGAAGAAAAAAAGAATTTAATTGAACTATGCATTGCAAATAGTAGAACAAACTGAAATTTTCAATGTATATTTATGTATATTGATACAAAAAATATGTATAACAAGTAGAGTAAAGTAAAAATCCCCCGCCTCGGAATACAAAAAAAAAATGATTAAAATACTCGTGACAATTTGAAGAAAACACGCAATTCTCCCTTTCCCCCAAAGAGCCCGAAGGAATGGAGTTTCATTAAAATATGCATTATTACTGGAACAAATTCAGAAAAATTCTCCCCCCCCCCCCTCCAGGTATCGCTGACTAGGCTGACATGGTCTCTCGTCTTCTAAAGAAAAGAATGCATACAATTCAATTAAAACTACTCCTCTTCCTAAAAAAAATAATAATAATTAAATTTCGCTCTAAACTTTGAAAGAAAAATCTCCCTCCCCCCCAAGTCATGATATTTCAAATTTCCTAGAAGGGTACGTGCAAAAAGGAAAAAGTCAATGTACGAGTATGTTGCGTCGAAAAACAGCAAAAATTACGCCAAATTTATAGAAATACAGTTATTTTCCAAAAGGCATGAGAGGGGCAATACCTCTCCTGACCCTCTCAAATGTCGGACCTGTCCCCCTCTCCCCCAACGAAAAAGAAATAACAATAAGAAGAGTGTATAACTCTAGAAAACACATTTGTATTCCACATAATTCTATGTTTTGCCGAATTTTAACCCGATTCACATGTAAAAATTATCGATACTCGTCAAATGATGTCTACAGGTGGCTTATATGTAACTTGAAACCACTAAAAAAATTATTTAGACCATTTAATTGCCAAAAAACTATCAATTAAACATCACTCTAACCCTATTCGTACGAAGATCCTATGCTGATTCTCCCTTAGCAACGCGCATAGCAACGGCATGATTGGAAACTTCCCTGTGTTTCTGGCAACCCCTGACGTCACACTAAACGTGTCTATAGATGTACACTTAAAAGGACTTACACTTAAAAATTTCATGTCCAATACCACGAATTACACATTTCACTCTATAAAAACTCTGCAGAAAATTAAAAGGGTTTTTACCCAGCTCATTTTTTTGAAATATAGCTGAAAACAAACTGAAAATATGTCTAGTTTAGTTTCATAAATTTGTTCAGCAAATGCTAACTAAAATTGTTTTCAGATGATCAAGTTAGAAAACTGAATGAAACTCAAAACAAAAGTAACTGAAAGTCATGGAAATTCATAAAATTATTCTTTTGATTCTTTTTTTTTGAAGTTTCAAAAGCAACATGCATTATTTTCTTTCGCATTTCCATCAATAATTTAAATTTCTGGAAAAAAATAAGTAATTTTATCAGTTCGGAGTTCGTTTCTATTTCGAACTTTTACTATCACAGATTTATTCATTTCTTTAAAGCCCAAAAAACAAAACAGGATTTTCAGTTTAAACGCTGGAAAAGCTAAAAATTAAAAAAAAAAAAAATCCTTTTCACAAGCTTTCAGCTCAAACACTTTTCCCCTCAAAATCACTTATACGTCATCTTTCGATCTCAAAATGGGTCAACCTATTCAGAAAACGCAAGCACGTTTTTCATCTCAAAACGCCATATGGGAACATTGTGTTCCATCCTTTCAAAAACCTTCCATCCTGATGGCCCTAGCGCAGTCGATATAAACGCCAAAGGCAAAAGCGATTCAAAATACCCATTTCACATCGAAGCCATTTCCGTTTTTTTTTTTTTTTTTTTTTGGTCTCGGATTAGAATTTCGTTCAGTGTGGTGATCAACTTAAGCTGAGTAATTTAGACATGAAAGTAATTTTGCTATCGAAAGCTTTCAGATCTGATGTGCAATAATGAAGCGGTATAATCTTGTCTTCAGACAGGAAGTAACAACAACAAAAATTCCGTCACTCAGGTTTTACGGCTGTGCAGTGTGTGCAAGGGTTGAGCCTAAGATATTCGTTTCGTGTCGTAGTCAACTTGAGTGTTTTAGACATAAAAGTAATTTTGCTATTGAAAATTTTCAGATCAGGAGGGGTGGGGGGTGCATCGCAATAAAACTGCAAAAGATTGTCTTCAGACAAGAAACAACAAATATTTCGAAACTCAGGTTTTGAGCCGGAACATTGTGGGGAAGGGTGGAATACTGCAAGCAATGTACGAGATATTCATTGCATTCAGTGTGGTGAACAGATGAAGATTGATAGTTTAGACATGAAAGTAATTTTACTATTGAATGCTTTCAGATCAAAAGGTTGAGGGGTGTACAACAATGAACCTGCAAAGGATTATCTTCAGACAGGAAGCAGCAACAAATATTTCGTCACTCATGTTCTGAGCCTGTACAGTATGGGGATAGATAGAATATTGCAAGCAATGCACGAGGTATTCGTTCAGTGAGGTGATCAACGTAAGCTGAGTAATTTAGACTATAAAAGTAATTTTGCTATCGAAAGCTTTCAGATCTGATTTAATGCAATGACTTGGCATAATTTTGTCTTAAAACAAGAAACAATATAAATTCCGTCACAGAAGTTTTGTGACAGGAAATATGAAATACAGAAGAAAGTGCAACGAATGCAGATAATGAGAAACATAATTTGTGTTGCTGTTACTTTTGTGGAAACCAGCTTAGGTGGTACGTACTACAGTGAAAAATGTGTAAGTTAACCACGCGTGGTGCACTACTTTAGTTTTCAACTTAAACAGGTGGTCAACTTACAGAGGTTGATTTATATGATAAGGGCTAATTTCGTGCCTGAAAAAAGCGGTCAACTTAGACAGGTGATCAACTTACAAGGGTAGTCAACTTCACAGGTTTTACTGTAACAACAACAGTTTATCTGCTACTTGTAGAGTCAGTGCAGTTATGAAACACTCTGGGTGAAGGTAGTTTTCAATCATAAAATGAAAAATGGTCATGATTAAGCGATTGACAACACGAAGGTGAAACGATAAACCTGTTAAGCTAGGCGGGTGTACTGTGAATGAATATGGGAAGAGCTAGAATAAAATTGTAGGAAAATATCTACTATAGCATTGGACGATTAAAGGAAAATAAAAAAAAAATGATTCCAGCAAACGCTTAAGTGCTGGTGGTGAAAAATCATGCATAAGAAAAGATTTAACGGGCTTCAAAATTTTGAACAATGTAACTTCTCCGTGATAAGAAATGGCACTGAGGATTGAAGATTTCAAAATGAGAAAAAAAATCCCGCTGATCTCGACAAAAACTTCAACATGGGCTGACGAAGCCAGCAACAAACAATGTAGTCATTTGTTTACAAAGATAACTTATTAGCAAGATAAAATGTACAGGCAACAAAGCTCAGAGAACTGAAGCTTCAGTCTTTCAGATCCCATCTTGCACACATGAATCTATCTTTTGGGAAATCTCAGCCGTTCTCGCCCATTGGCGGTACAGAAGCACAAATAAAATACACACTGCAATAAATTTCAGTCCTCCAACCTATTGTTCTGTCAACGTGGCAACGAGCTGCCTTGAATGAAATAAAAAATGGCCGTTCCGTCTTAGTACTCTCATTAACACTCGCGTTTCCTTGTGCGTCGTGGAGTTGAATTGTTTCCTCGCTGCTTCAGAGAAAATCGAACAAACGGTTTTACGACGGGGAAAATGTGAAAAGGGATAACAGGGGAAGTGAAATCTCAGAATGAAATGTGAGAAAGCATAATTAGGAGCATCACGGGCGTCCAAAACTTTCCCAAGAGTTGGTCAGAACAACCCAGAACTTACTCCATGAAAGGAGTCTTGTTGTAATATCAATCCAAATTTTTATTCAAGGGTCACACATTTTTGATCACAAAAAAATAAATAAATAAATAAATAAATAAATAAAAATAAAATAAAAAATTAATTGAATTTTGACATCTTGAATTCAAATTATGTTTTTCGCAATCACGAGTGTGTGTATGTAGGCGTGTGTGTTTGTGTGTGGGGGTATGTGTGTTTGTGTGTAGGGGTTATGTGTACGTGTGTGTAGGGGATGTGTGTTTGTGTCTGTGTGCTGGCATAAGTGGGTGTATGAATGTGTGTGAGTGGGGGTATGTGTATGTGTGGGTGTCTGTATGTATGCGTGTGTGTATGTAGGTGTATGTGTGTATGTGTAGTTGTGTATGTATGCGCGTGCGTGTGGGACATGGATGCAACCTGCAGACGTCTTTTCGCTATAGGAGCAGCATCGTGAGGAGCCCGTCGACGGTGATGGTGCGGAGTGTGGCGGTGGGAAAAATCAAAGGAACGTCAAAAACAGTCAAATGACAACAATAAGCAATCGTGATTGCTCAAAAAAATTTTTTCCTGTAGGTGGGTTTTGTGTTCATATTGACATACCAGGACTGTTTTAAACCCAAGTTTGGCTTAAGACAAAGAAGTGTGGCGAGAAAGGATTGCTCCTATCTCGCTGCGTCCCTGAAGAGTCAATAAAAAATCTCGTACAATCTCAAATTCCAGCAAACTTTTAGTAAACACCAGACAATTTAACAATGGAAGAAACTTTAAAAGTAAACACCAGACAATTTAACAATGGGAGAAGCTTTAGAATTGGACAAAAAATTTGAAGTGCAGCAAAAAAAAAAAAAAAAGGTATTACTGTTTTGAAATAAATTTACGATCAGCCAAATGTGAAAAAGGAATTTGTAGCCATTTTGCGCTTTTGCTAAACGTTTTATTTTTTAAAAGTCTTATTTTACCTGTAGGAAAAAAAAATCATTGATCCTGATCTTATTTTTTTCAAAAAACACTTCAAACGCAATAGAAAAACTGTTGAGTAAAATTTGAGAAATACAGTAATAATGCAAGAATTTGTGATAAAAATATCCTAAGGCAGGTGGTTCACAAACTTTTCCGATTTGAGGCACCCTATGAAGAATTGGAATTTTTTTCGCGGCACACTAGTTATCTCAATACCTGTAATGATATCATGGACACTGAGCGACCACCTTCGTCACTCGCTACAGCACTTACATTGAAAACCCAGTCTAACGTTGTTGATTGTACGAATTTATTTATTTTTTCGCAGAGTTTGGTGACATCCAGTAAAAAAATATTTAAGATGGGAAGAACTGCATTACTTTCTAAAATATCAATTTGCTAAAGTACTAAAATTTCTTGTTGCTTTCAAATATATATATAATTCTTAGAACTTAAAATAAAATATTCTACATTTAGACAGCGCAAATGCAGCTAAAGTGTTAAATGTATATTATATATATCTCATTTAAAGTCTCACTCGTAAGTGGCACACTAGCAAGTGTATGAAACAAAAACAACAAGAAATATATGAGAATAATAACAATATAAATTGAAAAACTATGCAAAGTTGAACAATATGAACTTTAGAATGGGCAGTAACTGCTACGTCATCAAAGATCTTATATGTTTCTTGTTGTTTTTGTTTCATACACTTGCTAGTGTGTCACTTACGAGATATATATATATATATATTAAAAGAGTCGGCGTATGAAGTAAAAATTAGTCCACAGCCTGTAATTCCGGCTCATTTAATTTAATTGTAAGTGATTTACTACTTATATTTTAATGTTCGTATTTTATGTATAATATATTTAATGAAATAAATTGTCATAACAATAACCGCATATATTTGTGACTTCCTAAACTGTTTAGGTGGAATTGCCAAACTGGTTATAAAATAAGTAGTTCATTTGGTCGAAACATTTGCACCTCTAGTCAGTTTTCCTTTATTTTTTTTTTTAAATTGATTTCTTTTATTCATTTACTCTATAATGCAAGAGTATTTTCAGTAGAAAAAAAATGATAGATAAATTTTTAATATTTAAAATACCAATTAACCTAAATGCACACAGTTAGAATTGTCTTTAAAATTTTCCTTTATAATTGAGAGGTTAGTAAACGAGCACTAAGTTTAACTACGGTGATTTGTCAGTTTGCAAAGAGCAATGCTTTATTTAAAGAGAAAACTTTGTCTATTTACTGCAAAATATTAATTGTATTTTAGTGCAAGACACTGAATTTCCTAACAGACTCAAATCAATTTTAAAGAATTGGAATAAATTTCATGATTAATCCTATTTTGTATTTTGAATTCCAATTGGCTTCTTCTGCGTTCTTCTCTAAAAGAGCAATTCATTTTCGACTTATCTGTTTCTTTCACTATTAATCAGCTGCTTTAATATTTTATTCATTTATTTATGATTCATTGTTCTTCGTTGACAAGCTACGAAATAAATATCTTCAGATAATCTTTTCAGTTAACTTTCCAAGCAGCATTTATTTCCCAACTTTTTTAAACATTTTAAATGTGTTGAATGTCTTATAGAACGGAAATAATTGCATTATCTTTATAAACATTTATAGTAAAAGAAAATGTGTTTTTCTTTTGAAATGTTTAACTTAAGGAGCAAAAGGCGTAACTAAGGATAATTTGGAAAAGCCAAAAGCTAATTGGTTTTATAATATATATAAGACACATTTACATTAATTTGGTTTGGAATATTATGTTTTTCTTTCTTTCTCTATCTTACTTTTTTGTAATTAATTCGTAACAAAAAGATGGCAACAACACGGAGTAAAATTTCAACTATTTACGCAATTCACAACTATAATATCAAAACTAGAACGATTGCTTTAAACTAAATAACTTTTTTCATAATACAGTTCCATTACCAGAATCTATGATCTTCTGATTTTTAAAAAGAAACTACAAGAGACATGATAGTCGAATAAACTTCGAGTAAATTTTTTCGTATGCAGTTTTTCTCTAGTTTTAAATGGTGTGAAGCTTCAACAAATTTAAAAAATGTTTAGACACTATTTTGTATATTCTAAAAACCGGTGTTTCTAAGAAACAAGTCCAATTTAACGTCATTTTCCCATTATTGGCAATTTTAATATGATTCAATAATTTACTCTCCAAATATCACTACCAGTGGCCATATCAAAACCAGATTTAAAAAAAAAAAAAATTGTCAAATTTGTAGCCAAGTTGTACCAAATTTCAACTTTCTAGGACATACCGCTCTTGAGTTACGCGACATACATACGCATATACATACATACATACGGACGTCACGAGAAAAGTCGTTGTAATTAACTCGGGGAATGTCAAAATAGATATTTCGGGTGTTTATACGTTCTTAGGCACTTATCCGCGTGTGGTCGGGTTGAAAAAAAAAATTCAACATTAATTCGGGAATGGGCAAAATGGAAATTAAGGCCGAATTTTGAGTGAAATTTTTTTCGCGAATACAGCACTTTTTTTGTAAAAGGAAGTAAAAACAAAATTACGTATGATGTGTTTTAATGTATTTGCATCAATTAACATCTTGAGATTGCAGAAAGTTGCCATCTCGAGAAAATATTAGCATTTACCATACATCAGTAACTTTTATATTCGAGGCAGAAAAAAGAGCAATTATTATTTGAAAAGGGCAAGTTCTTCTCCCAAAAAAGACAGCATACATTAAATAACATTATTCCCCATTAAATGAAATAAAAAAGTTTTACGTACAGCCACACATAAAACTCAAACGGTTAGAACATAGTTTCACCAATAATATAAAAGACAACTATTAAAATCCTAATCTAACAAATTCATCCACACAGACCCTATTCGAATAGCAAGGGGAATATGGAAATCTCTTGCAGAAATGCAGGATAAAAGCTAACGGGGAAAAAAGGCAACACACCCCGATAAAACTCGACTATAAACGTAACGATAAAACAAGTTGCCATCAAACTGCCGTATACTCCAGTACACAACAAAGTTCTTTTTTATCCGAGTCGTAAAACTATTTTACGTTAATACCCGTGGCTCGCTTTTACGACAGTCACTGATTTTTGTTTTACACTTACATAGCATTGAATCGATTAAAGGAGATACCTCATTTTGCATCCGCCGCGAGGTCGGCTCGTTTGGGAAGATTAAATGTGGCAAATTTAGAGCGCGGGGATTTGTATAGAATTATAAGAGGTCAAATTTGCGGAATTGAGGACGCGTAGAGTGCATTTTGTTTTCCTGTATCGAACAAAGAGTGCAGATGATACAACAGGAAAATTTTCGATTTGTTGAAATTTTAATTTCGTTTTTATTTTACATAATTACGCACAAAAAAAGCATAAATTCATTTCATAAAAAAAATTAAATCAATCAAGTATTTGGTTTTTTAATAATATTTTCAGTGTAAGTGCACAAAAATTAGTCTTGTGAAAAAATCCCAAAGAATCCAACCAATATCTGTACGAAAATTCACCGGAGTAGGTGACAAGTGTTACGGCAATTCTTTGTTACCACAATCGATTCATCAAAACTGTATTTTTTTCGCGTGATTTAGAATTTTTCAGTCACTTAAAAAAAAACTAAAAGGAAATCGCGGTAGTTTAATAAGCCATGTCGATTTTTTTTACTGATGAAATTTTTTATTCATAAATTAAAAATTAATGTTTCATTTTCTGAGTTTGGTAATGGTAAACCTGGGTGTTTTCTAAAAGGTCAAACTAGGACTAAATAATTGTTTGAAACGTACCTATTTTGAACACATAATCTTAAATTCCAATCCCCCCCCCCCCAATTTTGAAAGCTCAACTTTACTTTTTATAAAGCTGACAAGAAGAAGAAATCGCGCATTTCTTGAAAAGATCATTATCAAAATATTTTCATTCAATTATTACTGTGTTTACTTCCGATTTAAAAACAAACGTGTTGTTCTACTTCTTGTATCAGTCCCTAGATAGAGATTTTGGGTCAAAAAAAAAAAATTTTTTTTTCGTTTATATATATAAACGATGATTCGTTACAACACAAAAACAACTTGAAAAACATAATGCAATATATGTTTCAATAAAAAAATCTGTTTTCCACATGCATATCAAAACGAAATTCACTCACCAAGCTAATGGAGGATTGTACAAATGGGGAGAGAAAAAGCACTGATTGACTTACCTAAAATAAAAGAGAAATAATGTAATTAGATTGAAACAATAAGACGAATATTTTAATACTAATCAAGATACAAAAAGATGCATACTAATTATTTTAAAGATAAACAGAAATTCCATTATTAAAATACATATATTATACAAAAATGCAGACACGTGTTTCAGAGTTACTAGATACCGACCTATTACTTCACGAAGATTCAAAAGAACGGATTACGTTACTAGATATTGACCCATTACTTCACGAGGATTCAAAAAAGATGATCCTCCGACTAACGCATTTGCATTAAAGCAAAAAACGTTTTTAACTCCGATTAGAAGTTTACTTGTTGTTTGACATCTTTATTAGTAATGTCTGTAATGCGCATAGTGCCTAAACCGTTCGGCGGATTTTCTTGAAATTTGGCACAAAGTTAATTTGTAGCATGGGGGTGTGCACCTCGAAGCGACTTTTCGAAAATTTGATTTTGTTCTTTTTCTATTTTAAGAACACTTTCCGTAGCAAAATTATCATAAGACGGACAAGTAAATTATGAAATTATCATGACGTGGAATGGGAGAGCGAATGAACATATCCAATTGGCGAGAAATTCGTCATCTATTATTTGTAAACATACAGGCGAACCGAATGACCTTTTAATTTTCAACTACGGGCAAAGCCGTGCGGGTACCACTAGGCTTACATAAGTTACTTTTTTTTTGCATAAAAACATAAATAAAATCTTTCATAAACAGAAATTAAAAATTGAATAATTAAAAATTCTTGTAACATTTCGTTTAATTTCTGTATTTCTCGGATTTTTACCAATCTTCGCTATCTATATTTTTTGAACAAGTTGAGCAACTAAAACAATAGATGTGCAACAGTTACTTTGAGAATGTAGTGTCATTTGATTGAGTGTTGTAAAAATTGATTGTATCATCGATAATTTTATTTTAACTTCTCGAACCTCCGGTAGAATCACCAAAAGCTTAAAACTTTTTTCTTTGTATCAAGTTCCCTTTTTTTTCATTAATGTTACATAATAATTAAATTTTCATTTTAAAAAATGTAATGTAAAAAATTCATGAATACTTATAAAAAGTCAATCAAGGGTAGCCGTTCGATCTGCAACTTTTCTATTTTGAAATGTCCAACGCACATTTCGATAGAGTTATTAGGGATGATGAATGATATCACATTTTTCCCAACATTTTTGGCGTCCCTCCCTCTTTTTTATCACAAAATGTCAAATTTCACCTTACCCCCTCTCCTTGTCCCGTGTCACGCTATATGACATAAATATATTCTCAAGTAAAAACACTCGACTTTTTTTTTAGTGATTTGTTTTTCGCAAAAAAACAAATAAGCAAGCTTGTGTACAAAAAGCAGAGCTGCGAAATCAAGGGAAAAATTGAGAAACTGAGGAAATTTTAGAGCTTTCCATTTCGACTAACTTCGTAAGCAATCGCAAACTTGCGAGGAAAATGACAGACTTAAACTAAGACTCTTGAAATTTAAAACCTTCGACTCCCGATTTCAAATTCCTTACTACCCCAAAATCAGTCCGACTGCAGCCTTGCAATAAAGTTCAATAGATTACAAAAATGTAAAAAAGTGAAAAATGTAAAATTTGCAGTTACAGCCTTTTACCTGTACATAGCAGTATTGATATACAGTCGACTCCCGCTACAACGCGATTCGACTTACGCGAAATGGCTATAACGCGAATTTTTCACGAGTAACGAATTTTGGAGCTAACGCGAATTTTTCGTCCACAACACGAATTTTTTTGGAAGGAAGTACATCGGCTTCGATACTGGCTACTAAATATTGATTTCGTGAGTGTTATTACATCCCTTTAAGCATCACTGATAGCGAAAGTTCCCACACAAAATTAGTCTACGCATCGCCTCGTTAGTGCATCAAATAACCACTCAGCATCTTTCATTTATTTATTTTTTTCATTCTAAACATGAAAGTTGATAAATATAACGGCAGTTGAGTGGCACCTTCACCTAAAGAGTTTGTGAAGATGGGAAGAAAAAGAAAGTTTCTGGCTAAAAAAAAACAAGGCTAATATTATCAATATGCTTGACAAACATCGACGGTAGCGCGACAATAAATATGAGTGAATCTTCCATACGTACAATTAAAAGTCAAAACAAAAAGACATCCGTAAAAGTTTAGAACTTAGTTTCAATACTGAAGCTTGCAGAGCAGTCTATCAATATAAATATTTTGAAAATGGAAGCTGCTCTTGTATTGGGGATTAAAGAGATCAAGAAGAGGTGCTGTTGCCCTAAATTGAAACGTTATAAAAGAAAAGGCGAAGCAACCGTATTTAAAAATGTATTCAATAAGAATAACGATCTGATAATGGAGCATAAATCATCATTATCTTCATTTTTCAACTCATAAGTATTGTTACTGTATCTACCGTGCAGTACTATTATAGTGCAGCATTTTATTATTACTACATACTGTACATACCGTGTTTTATTTTATGTTTTTTCCTCCCATCGATCATTCATTTTGGGCATCTTAAAGTATTTCATGATGAATAAAAGTTTTTTATTTTTTAAATACAATAAAAGTTCAGTTCTTTAAGTAAGAAACTGTAGTGTATAGTTGAGGAATGCTTTAAAGAAGTATGAGGGGTGTTTATAAGTGTCTAAAAAAGAATTTGGTACGCTTCTAAAAAAATTGTGTGCATATATTTTTTCCACAACGCGAATTTTCGACTTACGCGAGGAGTCTTGGAACGCATCCCTCGCGAAGTCGGGACTCGACTATATACTACAAAAACTTTTACTTAAAAAGTGCACTTAATTTTACACCTAAATCACACGCTGTAGCCGCGGGATATCATTTTTTACGCAAAAGACAAGATACGAAGAAGAAAAGTGTCTTTAAAGATTTTACACACAAAGCTTATGTAGTAACTATGTCATGTATGAGATAAGATAGAAGCGAAATGAGGATAAAAACAAGTTATCTCCACCAGTTACGAGGCCGATGCTATCGCAACTCAAAAAGAATTTTTAGTTGCCGCAATCTTTAAAATTCGGATTGAAAAATGAGAGTTATTTCATACAAAAAGTAAATACAGAATTAGTTGAATGCAAATAAGACAAGAATAAGTCTGCAACAGAGCTGTCCAACTGGCGGTCCGCGGGCCGCATGCGGCCCCCCCAACACATGTTGTGCTGCCCGCATCGATGTTGACATACATCAATGTTGACATTCCTGCCCTTGTAAAGAAGGCTGATCGGCCTCAGTTTTCCCATTAAAATGCAATCAAATTGTTTTATAATCCTTCTGTTTCATTGTTTTATAATTAATAATTCAACTAATTATTGTTATTGTATAAGAGGTAAGAGGTTATTGTTCAACACCTGGCGGCCCGCCAGGTGATCAGTGACCGGAATTCTGGCCCGTGGGCTCTTTGCAGTTGGACAGCCCTGGTCTACAACATACCCGCGTTGGTCAAGAGATGTTTCAGAAAGGTTATGCAATACCGATGCCTTTACATTAAGCAAGATATGAATAACGATTAACAGGGGTGTAACTAGGGGCGGATACAATTGAAGGGTCATTTTTGTCATGACCCACCCCCCTAAATCGTCGACAATAGTATCCATTCACATTGTGTTGAACACTTGGTGAATAAAATGCTACCGACTTCAGTAGCCTTTTCCATTCATTGATGAGCTTTGAAAGTAAAATATTTGAAATATTACTTCTCTTCATTGCGTATGAAATTAATTTGTGACGTTTATGTCTTATAAAGTGTCTTATTCCTGGCCGATTTGGTGCTTTTCATTGGCAGCCAAGAAGTTTCAGAAATTTGTCGTACCCAAAACCGTAGATTCGTTCGTGGATGGGGGTTACATTCTTCAGCCTGACCCGCCGCCCGCCCCCTTAATGCTAGTCTGTAACCCGATATTTTTTCTGATGGAGGCAGGGGTGACAAGCAATCCTCGTGATAGTATACATAAGTAGGCGTGAAGATATTTTAGAAATCTAATTTCAGCTTGAAATATTCGAGTTACATTACTAAAAGTAAGAATACAAAGAAAATTTTCACATAAAAATGACTTATCAGTTAAATCCCAAAACCTAAATAAAGAAATAAAACAAATATACGGTATTATTTACGGTTATATTAAGTATTATTTAGTATTATAGTATTTCAGTGGGTTATTTTCAAAGTTTGTATGGTTTCAAAAGACCGTTATCCAAATCTCTTGGGGAAGGTCAAATTAGATATTGTCGGTGTACAATGTAAAGGGTGTTTTTTTAGAGGTATAGAACTTTAAGTTGGCAACACTGTTTGATATGTGTGCTATTTTAATAGCTGTCACTTCTTTTGTGTTCAGTTTGGTTTGCTATTTCGTCATGAATAGACAACAAGGCAGTGCAACATGCCACGCAGCGCGTGTTACAATTGATTTATTGAAAGAAACGATCGGTGAACGAATAATTTCGCGTAATGGACCCGTGAATTGGCCTGCAAGATCATGCGATTTAACACCGCTGGACTACTTTTTGTGGGGCTATGTGAAGTCTCTGGTCTACACTGATAAGCCTCAGACGATTGACGCCTTGGAAGAGAACATTCGCCACCTTATCACTGACATACAGCCTCCATTGCTGCAAAAAGTGAGAAAATTGGACTTTTCCAATTGGACTGTCTCCGAGCCAGCCGAGGTTTCCATATGCCAGAAATTATATTTAAATAAAAATGGCAAAGAATCATCTTTCGAATAAAGCAACATTCAGGGCAATTTACAACATTTAACTGTGTTTTATTTGAACCTAAAGTTCTCTACCTCTAAACAAACACCCTTTACATACGGAACGTACGGACGTGCAATAAATAAAACAAGTAAAAATTAATTCAGGCATAGTTAAAATGGAAATTTCGGTTAAAATTTTGGTGAATACAATATTTTCTTTATTAGTATCAGGAAGTAAAAGATAATTATAAAGTTGTTATTATTACCATACACTAACAAACAAAAATGCACTTTTCAGCTAAAAAAAACATACTGTGAAAAATTTCTTATGGAGTCGTACACAATTCGAAAAAAAAAAAAAAACTCAACAATAAATGTTACTACTTAAATTAATTGTTTGAGATGAGCTTATCAATTTAGTATTTACTTTCCATTCCCAGCAACTGATTATTTCAAACAACACACAGCCAGTAAGTAATAATAACTATGGTGTAACAAACAATCCATTCACTCATAAGATCAACTAAGTGAATGTACCAACAAAATAGATAACGTTAAATGGCGTCAAAAACTATGCATAATTGTTGAAGCAAAGGAATGAAATTCTGTTTGTAAAACAATTCAAAATAGCGCAACATCATTTATTACAGAGCGCTTCAGCTGATGTCAATTGCAAGAAAATTAAAGCCTTGAAAACAATTCTGCACTTCATTAATTCATACGGAGCTTGTTATTTGAACATGTTTAAATGACGCACATTTGAAATAATAGTTGTTTGAAAAGTTAAACATTTTCATTATTTTTATTTATAGTGTTTGTGCCATATTACTAAAACTAGGATAAGAAAGGCAGATGATATTTTAAAGCAGGTAGAGAATACATATTATTTACGCGGTTTAATGCGGTGTTAAAATCGGAATGGAATAAACTGATTTGCACAGACAAGCAAATGTATGACTAAAAGAAAAAATCTCCTGAATCTTTGAAATTTAAAAAAAAAAAAAAAACTATACTCGAAGGTACCTCCGAGCGATAAAAAAGATAATAATACATAATCTTTACTAATAATAAAGCTGAAAGTCTCTCGGTCTGTCAGGATCTCTGTGACGTGCATAGCGCCTAGACCGTTCGGCCGATTTTCATGAAATGTGGCACAAAGTTTGTTTGTAGCATGGGGGTGTGCATCTCGAAGCGATTTTTCGAAAATTCGATGTGGTTCTTTTTCTATTCCAATTTTAAGAACAAGATTATCATAAGATGGACGAGTAAATTACGAAATTATCATAACGTGGAACCGTAACATGGGCAGAAGTCAATTGGCGAGATACGAAACTATCATAAGGTGGAACCGTAACATGGGTACAAGCCAATTGGCGAGAAAATTCACCATACATTATTTGTAAATATACAGGCGAACCAAAAGACCTTTTAATTTTTCAATTACGGGCAAAGCCGTGTGGGTACCACTAGTAATAAATAAAAATACAAATAAAACACCTTATCGTGCCTGTTTTAATAAAATCACACGATATTTTATGAAAACTTTACTTTTTTAAAAAAATATTTTTCTTCTTTGTTTTTTTTTTGACAGCGACTCCCACTTTATAATGAATATGAATATTTAATAAGGTAAACATTACAGTACAGTCTCGTTATGTGTATAACTCTTCAAGTTTAAAAATAAATACAGTCAACTCGCGATAATACGAAACCTTGTAACTCGAATATTCATTTACTTCTAAGTTTTCATTGGGTCCTAAACTCTTGAGAAGGCTGTGAGAACTTCCCATAACTGGAAGATTTTAGCCGGTCTCTTGGGACTTCGAATACTCGAAAATTGACTGTATGTTGTTGTCATACTTGTTCTATACTGGGGTCCGTTTAGGTGGGGAAAATATTTTAATTGTTGGGAAAAACAAAACGAATAACAGTTAGAAAAGTTCATTGCAAGTATAGTTAACACAAACGATGGATTTAAGCAAGCATTCAAGAGTGAATTTTTGACTTTTTAAAAGTTGCTCAGACTTTCCTCGATAAAAACCATGAAGTTTTTTTTTTTTTTTGAAAAACTTTTCTTATGAATAATTTTTCTTTGTTATTAAGGTAAGAATTTAAGATACGATTCCCTCTTGATGTTGAATAGATAACCTAGATGAAACTTTTCAAAAAAAAGTTTGGTTATGTGTCCAACTACTCAAATTATTTAAAAACAAATAATGCGGTTGTCTTACCAGTATCAAATTTACTCTTGTCTAAGGCGGAACAAAGAAAAGTTTTATCCTCCCTTTTACTAAAATTAGAAAAGTAACACAAAAGCGAAGAAAAGGTGGAGTGAAAAATGCGGCATATTTACTCCATCCATGATTTCCAACATCTCTTCCCAATTACGGTAAACACACAAGAAAAAGAAACTTTTACCCCATTCGGGACCTAAATGGATATCTTGAGGGGATGAAAGGGGAAAAAGATAGACTACAAACTCAAGAATTCCGGGCCCGTAGCAGATAGACGATTTTTAGATTAGATTAGATTAGTAGAGCGCGAGGCTGGATGAAGGAGAAAAAGAGCCCCGGCGAAATGAAAAGTGAGAAAAAGAATAAAAAGTTGATTTTCGTCACGCGATTCCACTTGGAACAAAATAGCCGGAGTGGAAAGATTGGGAATGAGGGAGAGGAAACACAAACACCGCATCGAGCGGATATTGAGTTTGAGAAATCACGTTTGGCTTTTTGGAAATGATTGATAAAGGGGTAAATATTTTCCCGTGTTTGCAAAAATGGTTCGAGAACGGATTTACTTTCTGTCCAAGAAGTCATTAATCAACAATGGAGAAAGATTCGCTGAAAAGTACAACAAACAATCTTTTGGCTTTGGCTTCATTCAAAGATAAAAAAAATTCAAATTGAGAATACCAAACGAATGTTCAACAAGTTGAGCGACATGTTAGTCCCATGGTAATAGGAGATTTCATTAGTTCAATAGGATCAGCACAGAAATATAATAATAAGCAACAATTTAGCACTTGAGAGCATGTTGGCATGATGATACTTGACGATTTTCTAATATTAGCTCGATAGGACCAGTCCGGAAATATAATCTGATGCAGATTTAGCACGTTGAAAACGAGGTTGGCACCCTAGAACTAGGCGATTTTATTAATCTAATCGGACTGACACAGAAATATAATAATAAACAAAAATTTAGCATGTTGAGCGCATGTTGGTGCAGCAAGACCAACAGGCTTGACACCTTGCCGACCTTGCCAGTTAGAAGGGACCAACAAATAAACAAGACTAACATACATCTAGCAAGTTGAGCGCCGAGTTGATACCATGGGGCCTCCAACTAATGTATGCCTGCTACAGTGGCGTAGCCATGGGGGGGGGTGATAGGGGGGTTAGAACCCCCCTTGAGCCCCAAAAATTTATATATATATATATATGTGTGTGTGTGTGTATAAACTCGAGGGCATAGCTTTACTTTAAACTTCAGAAAAAATTACCCCCCCCCCCCCCAAGGATTTTTTCTCGCTACGCCACTGTGCCTGCAGACCTTGTTAATACTGGTAGGAAAAAACGCACCAAACAGGGGAAAAAAATGTGGTAAAGATTTAGCACGTTGAGGACCATGTTGATCCAATGGGACTAACGGTTTAATATACATTGCCAACGTAGTAAATCCAATTGGGCAAGCACAGAGATGTAATGTGACAAGTATACAGTGAAGCACCGTTTATACGTTTTTAATTGATTGAATGAAGAAAGCATATAATAGTTGTCCGTTAATATGTACTGGACTCTGCAGGGACAAATTTAAAAAACGTATAAAAGAGAAACGTATAAACGGTGCTTCACTGTATACATAACCGGTTAAGCACCATTGTGCTCTCATGACACCAACTGGTTAAAATATTTTGGCGATATTGTTAGTTCAACGGAGCAAGGCGTTAAGAGCTAAAGGGGAGCAACTCACATATGGACGTTCTCCACTCTAGCTCTGAATACCTCAAACAACAAACGAAGATTTAGCACATTTGAGAACTAACCATGTTGTTCAGCTTGACCACGGAGAGATGGTGCGTGAACTCGAAGCGGAAAGGGGACACTTCATTTTGTAATAGGTAAGATCTGCGAGAAGGCGAGGCTTTACAGCTTCCGTGTTCTCGCTGAATCTACCTATTGCAAGATGAAACAGTTCGTTTTCACTTCCAGTTAGAGTTGCAAAGAGAGAAAAAAAAACGGATTTATTCCCGGGAATAAACCGGGATTTTTGGGAAGGAAATTTTGAAAATTCCCGGGAATTTTCAAATAATTTAAAGAAAGGAAAACTTTGTTTAGATTTTAACTTATTCCCTGCACGATTTGAAAGTTTTAATGCTTTTTAGTGTTGTAAAAGTAAGTTACCTAACATTTTTACTAGAAAAATTATACCAAAAAAACTGTTTAGTTACCCTGAACTGACTTTTTTAAAATTGGTTCACAATTAAACCGATAGAATGTTGAATATTTTTTTTAACACTACCAATCTGTAATTAACCATAAAATTATTTATTTGTATAACTAGCACTCTTTAATAGTTTCACTGAGATAGGACATACCATTCCACATAAGCAAGGGTTGCTTACGTAATTATTTTTGACATCAACCTATAATTTGAATTTCTTTCAAAAAAAAAAAAAATCAACCAGTATATTTTTAGTTTTAATTCGATTTGAATTTGAAATTGCCCATTTTATACTTAGAACATAAAATATTTTTTAGCAAAGATATCATGTGAAAAAATCTTACATATTATGCGAGAAGCAACGTGGAAAAACAGAGTTTGTTTACTTCCGAAATTCCCCAAAGTTCCGGGTTTATTCCTTAAAATTCTCGGTTTATTCCTTAAAATTCCCGGGTTTATTCCCGTAGCCCTAAAACTGAGGGTTTTTTGCATCTCTACTTCCAGTTCACTCGCCATCATTTCGTAGTCAAGCTTTGCCATACTACCAACGGGTCAATGTATGTTTCTTGCTGATTTTGTTTATTCGATAAATCAAACCAGAAGTGTATTATAGAAAAATAATTGAGGCACTTAGAAGCAAAAAGTGTAGGTGAATATTTATTTTTTCAAAACAATTACATAACAGGAGTAAAAAAAAAAGAAAAAAAAAACATGGGATATTTCCTGGTCTGGCATTGCAAATATATAGTCTTTTTCATTCAACATTTTCAACCGAGTCGAAATTTGTCGACACTAAACTAGAATTCCTAACTTGTGAAAGAGAAAGTCAGTATTTTAAAAAAAGAAAAAAATAGAAACAGTTACGACATTTTCACCAGAAAAATGGTAGTAGTTTAAAATACAAATGCGCAACTCCTGGCATTTCCTTTCGGAGGTGTTAATAGCACAACATTTTCTTTAACATTCCAAGAACTGTTTACATACTAACTTTTATTCATACGAAAAAATAGCAAAAGACGCTCAGAAACCTGGTTCATTAACCTACAGCTTATTTCGAAAATTGTCGTTTCGCCAAGAAACGAGAGAAAACATTCATAAAGTTTTCAAGTTCTAGAAAAAGAAAACGCGAGACATTAAAATTTATTTAGATAACATTTTGAAAAGATCTTGTACAAATATAAACACTTCCAACTTCTCCCTTCTAGTTTCTTATTATTAAATACGGATATCCAAAAAAATTCAACTATATAATAGTTTAGTAGATACAGGCAGCTTTGCAGCATTAAATGGAAATTAGAAATGGGGAAATGGGTAATTGTCGAAGTCAAACTGTATTGCATCCCTTTTTGAATAAATTCTACTCTCATACATACAGCTTGGGCCTAAGCAACAGGTCATCCCCTGGCCAGAGTTCACTTTAATGTTTCCTAAAAAATATATTGTTCTTTCAACATTTATATTTCAAGATTATCCCTCAGTACTAATCAGTAAGATTTTGTTTCTATTTGGAAGGCACTTTTTAAACGCGCGAATGGTAGCGAAAATATGATAAAAAGCAGATATGCTCAACCATGGAGCATCGCTACGCGAAAAACTCAAATCAGTCTTCAAACTTCGACATATTCACGTCAAAAAAGTTTGTAATGATGAAGTTTCGCACGTCATTTCTTATGTTGATAGTCACAATTTAGGATCTGGAACCATAATTATATTTTTGAAGGTTGGCAACACTAGAGTGTGCTCACTATTTCCGCTTGCTACTCTACTTTTATTTACTTATTTTTTAACAAAGGCTTTAACATAACTTTTTATAATATGCTGTGATTTTTTCGAATTTGAATGGTTCATTTATAGCTTATAAGTATAACAGTTGCTTGTCTTTAAATGCTCTTATAAATTAATAATAGTGAAAATGATACCATATTTAGCAGTTTCAGGGAAAGTTAAAAAAAAAAAAACATAAATGGTCCGGCAAATTTTTTCATTCATTTTGCCGATCATTGAGTAGAAATACCGGCTATACTAACTTATTAAATATAGAAATTTCCAGTTCTTTTAAATATCTCTACAGCAAAGGGTAGATTTCGTAATGATTTATTTTAACAAAGAGGAGCTTAGTCGTTTGCCTTCGAAACACTAATTAGAATCTCTTAGACTTGTGTTACGTAACTGTTGAAAAAGACTTCATTTAGGAAATAATGATGGTGCCCTCTTCGTTTGCTCATTCCAAGAACATTCGAGTAGAAATTCTTCTCGTATGAAACAAAGGGTTTAATGCAATGAAGTGCACAACGTGCAAAGAATTTCAATGTCATGGATCGAGTACTGCAAAATTACTGGAAAAACGCAAAATTTTTTGCCGGATTCTTCATATCCGCAAGCTCACTTCTTTTTGCTCTGAAAAAGGGTCTCTTTAACGAAGAAAACTAATTAGAAAACAAAACCAACTAGTTTGAACGCAATTGCTTGCGTGCCCCAGCCTGGAAGACTTAACATTCGTTGTTTAAAAGCGAGACCCTTAGTTTCACTTTAAACGGTTGCAATTCGTTTTTTTTTTTTTTTTTTGTATTGTTTTTTTTTATCTTAATGGTACATATATGATTCTCTCCTGTTTCCTTACTAGCCTCCATTGAATAACCTGACATAGACATCTACTAAAAGCCACTCACATTCGTTACAAAACCGATTGAAAATGATAACTATCATTTGAATTTACTCAATGAAAAGACGGTCTGCCATTTAGGGTATCCTTTCAAAAGCAGCACACGTTCTAACAAAACGATTGTTTAGAAACCTGTTTCTAGGATCATTAAGAACAGTTTACCGTTCATCATTTCAAAACTTTTTTTTTTTTTTTTTGCATTTTCGAACGAGGAAAAACTATTTTGTCATGCACTAGTTTATTTTCTTTTTTGGCCCAAGCACTTTTTCAAGTTTTTTCGAGAGCATATGATACTAGAAAATCGCCCGTCAATGTATGACGGGTGAAAATTGCTTCTACATTTGAACGAAGTCGTTGCATGTTTAGTGACATTTTGACAGTGGAAATTTTAACTCTAGTGGATAAGCCCTAAGCTCCAGTAGATAGATTTTATTCTTAACTACTTTTTCGTTTCTTCATTCTCCTAAAATGAGTCTTTGCCAAAAAAATAAATATAATCAAATCATTATGCCGTTGGCGCGAGTTTCATTGCTAGTGAAGTCAGGAGCGTTACTCGATCATACGCTACTATACATATGTATACACATATACAACATGATATACATATTTTTAATATAAATTGAAAGACATTCAAAAAAATGAAAGAATAAATACTAAATTGTACTGTAATGCCAGCGCAAAGCTGCCTAGAAACAAAAACAGTACAAACATTCATGAATAAACCATCTAAATAAAATTGAAAATGCAAAACACATGAACATAAAAATGTAAAAAGGTGAACCAGGGATCGACACTTTCTCAAGGGGAGGATCGGTCCCTAAGTTCACAAGGCCCTTTCTGTTTAGCAAGAGGGAAGGTCCCAATAACTTGCTATCCTCCCCGAGAGCCTTGGAGGAAAATTGAACAAGAAAAATCCTCCCCTTGAGAAAGTGTCGGTCCCTGGTTCACCTTTTTTAATTTTTATGTTCATGTGTTTTGCATCTTCATTTTTATTTAGATTGTTTATTCATGAATATATATATAAAGGATTTAAATTAATGTTTATGTGTTCATATAATTATACATAATAATAATATTATTATAAACCTATATTTCACTTGGTCGTTAGAATCTTCATTTTATTTCAAAGAATTGATATTCTTTGTGATTTAGTTCGCGATCCACACCCTACTCACAAGATAGGGTTCAGGCAACAGAGGATAGAAACAATCTGTTACAATATGAACATAGCTGAATTTCCAAAACGCTTCTTTTAATAGCCACACATCTGGGGTGCGTGAAACAAAGAAAAAAAGCTCAATTTTCCGCGAAACAGATAATGGCACAATGCGTTCGACTGGCCCATTAAGCTGAGCAAACAAGGCACGATCAACGGTTAGACGAGTTCATCACGACTGGCACAGAGTCTTTCTCTCTCTGTTTGCGGAGAGCTCCACGTTCTTTATGATGCTCTCGAAGTTCACGGTGTTTTAAGACGTGGCTAAAAATGGTTACTATCGACCTGCGTGGCTAAAGAAACATCTCCGGTGACACCACCACTTGGGTAAACAAACACGTGGAACACGTTAATTTAGCGGTTTGCGTTGGCTTCCAGAATGCAAGGGAGGTCTTTGATCCCCCACGTGTTTGGGAAGAGTTCGAATTTTGTGGCACTAACACCCATTTTAGAGTTTATGAAGAACTCAGAGGTGATGTTGTGGAAAGTGAAATTTTCTGAACATAAATTGTGTGAAAGAGCATGTAAGACTTAAAGCCCTAGATCGTAGTTTAAGAAGCAACGCATCGCCATCTTGGGGCTGAACATTGTTTTTATCTAAATCTGATATGGTAAAGCAGCGTAATTTGCTTTTTGCTTGTGGTTTCTTTTTCACTTTATGTTAATCCACAATAGCCGCGTTCATAACGCGCTTTTCGACCCGGTAAATCCCCGCTTTGACCCCACAAAAAACCGATTAAAAAATTCCCCGTTTCCATGTAAAAAGAGGTTCTCCCATTGTACCAGAGAAAGCGGTTTTTACCCAGCATCCTTCGCGGCTAGAAGACGAACTTGTTTCACGTAATGCATTCTGGGTAAAAACACCGCTTTCACTCCAGAAACTAGCAGGAGTAGAAAGATTCCACATAAACCCCGCAAATAACCGGAATGCGGGGAAAAGTAAGTTTTTTCCGGGGTCGAAAGTGTCCAAGGAAACGGCCCTCATCTAAAAGCGCCACAAGCAAGAAGCAAAACCCACTACTTCCATATAGCATACATAGGAAGAAAGCATCGTTTAGCCCCAAGATGGCGGATGTGTCGCTACTTAACGCCCTGAATTGTAGAATAAAGTAGCGACACGTCCGCCATCTTGGGCCTAAACGATGCTTTCTTCTATGTTTGCTATGGAGAAGTAGCGTGTTTTGCTTCTTGATTGTGGTTTCTTAATAACTGTATATTAATCCATTATCTAGAAGACCCACAATCAAGATGCAAAACACGTTACTTCACCATAGCAGACAATAAGCCCCAAGATGGCGAACCTGTCGCTACTTATTCTGCGATTCAGGACTTTAAATACTAACATTGAAAAAAAAGTTTGGCATGTCGTGAACACACACACACAAAAATTGTCTGTTTCAAGAATTTAATTTCTGCTTAACCTTCTGTCAACCGCACTCTTTCTGACATGGTTGGCAGTGTTGCCATCAGGATTTTTTGCAAAATCCAAGATTGGGCTCATAAAATTACCAAGATTTGCGCAACACATTTCAAGATCATGTACCTAATAATAGTTCTAAAAATGTATTCACTTTTCTGTAATTGCTATGAAAGCGGCTGGTTAATTATTAATTTTAAAAACGATATTTTTTTGTGTAAACAATTAATTGTTGCCTATTTGAAAACATCAGATTTATAGTAAAATTAATGAAGCTCTTCGGCAGAAAAAGTGTAGTAGGGATACCTTTGTCATGCATTCGAGTACTGGGAGATTAAGCAGAAATTTGAGTGGAATTTTTTTTTCTGCATACAATACTTCTTTCTTAAAGAGAAATAGACAAACAAAAGACGTCAAGAAAGTCAATATTTCCACAGTATCTCTTTTTTTCTTTCCCCAATCAAAATAATGATTTTAGACATCACGCCTTTAGCGCAGCAAACGGAGATATCAAGAACTGAATACAAACTCAATTGAAACTTTCTCTGCTGAAAACATCAACTTTAACGTTCTTAAATCCTTGCATTTTCATAGCATGTCAAACCCATTCTTAATGCATTGAACTCTGATTATTTTATAACTACGACATGAGCAATGTCGTTCTTTGCAATGATTGGTTCATCAGCTGATCGTTCATTATTTTACCCGTAGGTTAGACTCGTTCACTTGAAAAAGTTACTTAAATTTTAAAAAATGCTCATTTAAAAATCATTTAAAATAAATAATTAAAAATTATACATTAATTTAATTAAAAATCTGGACCATCCGGCTATAAAAATAACAAAATATAATTTCTTAACTCACTGCCTCAAACAAGATAGCGACGAAAAGCTGAAGAGCAAGAGGTGTCAAATTCTTAAGTCAAACAAAACTAATACAGTGTCTATTTGAGTGGTATATCTTAAAGGCACCTTTATTAAAGCCAAACGTCCAGTACAAAGCTACAAACTGGTCACCGTTCAAAAAAGAATGGCCGCTCAGTTTTTAGATGTTATTGCAATGTTCATTTTAAAGAGTAGGTCTTCAGACTCACTTAGTTATGAGCTTTACTAATGACGATGAAATCATTTAAGATAAAGCAATGTGCGTGAATTACATTGGAGATCAAGATATTTACATAAGATAAACTCATATACTGTCCGTTCTCTAAAATAATGACTACCACTCAGAACAGATTCCATTTCAAAAAGGGGCGATAGGTTGAGGATGGGCACTTTCCGCTTGCACTTGCTGTCTTTGAACACGTTATTTTGCACCTTTCTTACTTCCGGGTTTCCCACCCTATTTTGATAAAATCACAGCAGACATGACGCATGCGCAAATTGGCGCTAAGTCTCGGCTTGGGAAAATGAACAGTATGCATTAACGTTTTATTGCAGAATTTCCCAACGCTTTGTGTTAAAATTAACGAGGACAGATCATGGCAAAAACTGCACTTTTTTTATTTTATTTTATGACGCATCTGTAGAGCTTAGAAAGAGCAGTTATGACAAAGTGATACGTATGTTCAAAGAGCTGTTCAAGATTATTACTCTGATTGGAAAAATTCACCGTAAAAGCTGGAGCACCCACAGTGAAACCAACTATTTAGTACTCTCTGGAAATAAAAGTGGCGTAAATTTATTAACGTTGTGAAATATTACAATGCTCTAAGACTAACAAGATTTATCATAGAGCAAAGCGAGGATCTCTACTCGTGTCTATGAATAACTTAAAGACTATTGTGACGTCGCAGAAATAAATGACACTGTCTGAGACGATCGAATAGTTTCCCAGACTACTTGCCGCATAGCAAGGATGAAGCATTTAGGTGGAATGTTACGGGTGATTACATTGCAAGGGTTTGAATAAATCAATCTGGAGAGATTGTGATAAGCAGAAGCAATTTTAAACGGAGTAATGCAAATTCAAACGAGAATTACGTAGCATTGTGCGATTGCTCGCATTTGGCGAAAAGTCATAATGGAGTGGTTTCCTTCAGTCAAAAGTACTACTTTTAGTCATTGAAATAGATAGAATAAGCAAAAAAAAATTACATGGACCCAGAAAATACTTTCATTTTCCCAACAGTTTTTTTTTAAATTAATTTTTTAAAATGTCCGATTTTTCAAACAAGGCGTGGTCTAGATGACGTCACAAATAATGCTTTTTTGGCACATCTTTGTACCGCATTTCCACGTTATGAAAATCAAGCAGCGAATTAAAATTGCGCTCTACGCTTGCTATAAACCCTATCATTGCCAATACACGTGAGTAAAGATGCGAATTAAATATTTTGTTCTGTGAATGACAACATTGAATGGCATTTCATCATTTGTGATGTCACACGACAGAAGTGTAAACAATGAAAGCGCACAGATTTAAGTATTTTTTTAAAAATATTAAACTTAAATAAATTATTCAAAAAATAGTCAGATCTTATGTTTTTAAGCATGCTTAAATGCTTTTGAGAAAAAAAAACTTTTAAAATTTTGGAAACGACCCCACATTGCTTTCATATGTGTTTTGTCAAATATTAGTGGATGGTACTGTTAGCGCGTTTCATGAAGTGAATCACAGTTGCTATTTTCTCGCTTAAAATGGTCGAATGAATGAAAAACACGTGTAAAAGTGAAGATATATAAGCTAGATATCATTTTAAGGGTGCACGCAGGGGGACAAAGGATGAGGGTTTACCTCTCTCAGAACCCTTGGTTAGCAATATTTTTCTGGAAACGAAAACGGACCACTTCATTTTATAATAGGTAGAATTAGCAAGAACGAGCAAGAAGTAAAATCTTGCGTTCTCGCTGATTTTACCTATTACAAAATGAAGCGGTCCGTTTCTGCTTTGACTTCACTCGCCATCTCCCCGTGGTCAAGCTTTACAGTATGTTGATTATTCGGACAGGCCTGAAGCGATATACATCTAGTTCACGAAAAAACTGGATAATTACACAACTTTTAAAAAAGGTTCATGGCAGGAGGGGTACTTCCCCTCGACACGTATTTCAAGCTTAGGTCTGGCAGTTACAATACCGCAAAACTGCACATTGCAAATGATTCAAATTGCTTCAATTTTCTTTTGGTATTTTACGAGACTAAACGTGTGCGGAAAATGTTGCTGCTGCTATCCGTTGATTTAATATACTGCACAGAACTTAGCTTTGAAGTCAGTTAAAGACTGAGAAAGATAAAATAAATTGTTTACTGTTTATATGTTTTTACGAACAACGAAGATTAATACATATAGTGGCGGGGTGATGGAAAACAAAAGCTTAAAATTACGTTACAGGTGATAAAATCAAAAATTTGAGAGGAAAAAGTTTTCTAAATACAGTACTTTCTTACGGTTAGTTTTATTTATACAGGGGTGCCACAAACAAGACTGCGTCATTGAAATTTTTAGGAAAGTTCATTTTAGAGGTTTCGTTTTTGACTTAATTTTGGCTGCGGGTCTCGTTTTATGGGGGCAAGGGGTGCTCCATAACATTCTAGGGAGATGCTGCGCAATCGGTCTTACGGGGATGGGCACCCTGATTCATATGTTACTTTCACTCATGCATCCTCTTTGGTCAGTCAGGCCCTAACTATTTTTGGAGAAAAAACAACGCTACTAGAGATCCTATATACGGAGAGATAGGACAACGGCGCTCCGATCTCCGCCATGTTTAGTCCAAGTGTTGTCAGCTCGGAATGCTGCGCCGTGTGAATTTTTAGCTTTCCCACGGAATATAGGACATAAAATCTTTAAAGAACAGACTGATTTTTTTTTCTCCTCGTATTTTCATTAAACGGCGCCAATCATTTCGTATCGTCATAGCGCTTGCAAAGAATTTTTTTTTCTCAAAAACTTGTTCATAAAGAAAGAAAACAAACAGATATTTGTAATCTGCACATTGCATTTCATAATATCATAACTAACTTCCATTTTTTTTCGATACAATGTACAGTGATATTTGGTTCAGAAGATGCATTACGGTCTACGGGGAGTGAGCATCTTTGGACATAAGATGGTCGCCGTTCCGAAGTTGTCCGATCTCTCCATATTTAGGATCTCTAAACGCTACGAGATTCAAACAGATAATTGCCCGAGTAGCGATTAGATTTTTATCACGGGATTGGGAAAAAAAACTTTTCTTGATCCTCCTCTCTCCACGTGAGCGCCGTCGGAAAGTCAACAACTGCAGCGAAGAAGATAAGAAAAAATAAAAATCATATTTAGGGAAGCAGCAGCGATAAAGGCGACGTCCTCAGGAGAACAATGGTCAAGGCCATCCAGCAGCGACTGGGCATCTTCGCTCTTCCTGAAGACCCTCTCTCGGCTCCGATAAACAAGTCTCTCGAGAAGCCAGAGGTAGAGAAAGCCCGGTAGCACGTGATGCACACGAGGAAAAAAAAAGAAGAGTTGGTTTCGTCATATCATCTCGTCCAGCCGCGTTGGAATGGAATGATACAATTCTCTCCAGATGCTTTGAATGATTGAAGATTGTTCGTTAGCAGCATTTTGTGCAAATGATTTTTTTAAATTTTCAATCCTTGGAAATGAATGCGTCGTTGTTTTCCACTCCTTAGTATGAAGGAAGTGTTCGAAGATTTTATTTTTATTTCACCTTTAGTATCCTTTTTTACAATCGAAATATAATGGGGTGGTTTCCTTCAGCCGAAAGTACTACTTTTATTCACTGAAATCGATAGAATGAGTAAAAAAAAAAAAAATAACATGGACCCAGAATATACTTTCATTTTCCCAACAGTTATTTTTCAATAAATTTCTCAAAAATGTCCGATTTTGAAAACAAGGCGTGGTCTTGATGACGTCACAAATGATGTATTTTGGCGCATCTTTCTACCACGGTTCCACGTTATGATAATCAATCAGCGAATGAAAATTGCGCTCTACGCTTGCTATCAACCCTATCGTTGCCAATACACGTGAGTAAAGATGTGAATTAAATATTTTGCTCTGTGATTGGCAACACAGAATGGCATTTCATCATTTGTGATGTCACACGACAGAAGCGTAAACAATAAAAGCGCACAGATTTCAGTAATTTTTTTAAAATATTAAACTTAAACAAATTATTTAAAAAATGGTCAGAGCCTGAGTTTTTAAGCATGCTCTTTCAGAAAAAAATACTTTTAAAATTTTGGAAACGACCCCATTATGAACCTAATTGGTTTGACTAAGTAAGCATAAATTATTCTAAAAATACCATGCAAATTACATAAATTATTCTAAAAATATCATACAATTAAATCATTGTTTTAACCATGCAAATAAATTCCTTTTATTAGAATACAGGATAACTTCGATTTAACGATACAAGATGTAACGATTCTCTCAATCTAATGATGCATTTCCCTGGCCCAGATTTGATTGCATTAAATGTCTCTGCTCCTCGATATAACGACAACTTTTTCCAGTCCCTTAACAATCGTTAAAGCGGCGTAATACTGCATTTCAATTTTACACCGCGAAAAATGTGTGAGCCGTTGGCAGCGGCGCGGATTTTAGGCGTGCTGCGATGCTCAAGCATCGGACGAAATATGTCAGGGAGTGCTGGATCCCTCACCGCAAGTAAGCAGATTAATATGGTAAGGAATGAAGGGAAAAATCTTCGTAAGGATGAAAAAAAAAAAAAAAAATTAATAAATAAATAAATTTTGACATTTTGAATTCAAATTATGTTTTTCGCAATCACGAGAGTGTGTATGTAGGCGTGTGTGTTTGTGTCTGTGTGTAGGCATAAGTGTGTGGGTAGTTGTGTAAATGAATGTGTGTGTGGGGGGGGGGGGGGTTGTATGTGTATGTAAGCATATGTGTTTGTGTCTGTGTGCAGGCATGAATGTCTGGGTTGTTGTGTGTATGTGTTTGTGTGCGTGTAGGTGTATGTGTGTGTATGTGTAGGCGTGTTTGTGTGTGTGTATGTGTATGTAGGTGTTTGTATGCGTGTATGTGTATGTAGGTGTTTGTGTGCCTGTATGCGTAGTTGTGTATGTATGCACGTGTTTGTAGGATATGGATGCAACCTGGAGACGGTTTTCGCAAGAGGAGCAGCATCGTGAGGCGGCCGGTCGACGGTGATGCTGCAGAGGGTGCTGGCGGGAAAATAAAATGATAGGACCTCAAAACAGTCAAATGAAAGCAATAAGCAATCGTGATTACTCAAAAAAAAAAAGAATTTTTCTTCCAATCTTCTTAAATAATAAAGGAGATATTTTTTCAGCGAGCTGAGTGGAAAAAGGGTTTTTTTGGTTTCAGAGACTTTAGGGTTCAGTTTCGTCAGCATTAATCTCAACACAAATTAAACCATGAGATACGTTATACAACTAACAATTATGTACAATCAAGTGAAGAGCAATATTTTTCTCCACATACCAACATTTTAACACCACAGTATCGCGTGTGGCAGGTTCATCAATCAAAAACAAAAAATAAATAAAAAATTAAAACATTTTTAATTTATCGTTAAAAAGGATTTTTTTTTTTTTTTTTTGATTAAAAATACGATATTTATTATTTGTAAGATGCTGGGTGAGAGGAACAAAGAATTACCACCTGCCGCATACATTTCTAGATAATATTCTAAAGACCGAATATATATAACACAAACCCACAAATCAAAAAAGTACGCGAAAAAACTAATACGCACGACGAGTGCTGATATTTAAACAAAATTAACGCAATTCCTTACCTCATCATTCATTCACTTTCGGAGAGAGAGAAAAAAAACTTGAAAAGGAATTCCGTTTTAAAAATCACTCGTCATTTCGCTTTCTTTTTTCGAACATAAAGGAAGAGAAGAAAAAAAAGAAGGTGGAGTGGCAAGAAAAGAGAAGGCTCTTCAAGGACATCTTTCTTTTCGTATGAAAACGAAACGTGTGTTCTCCTTCCGCGTTACTTTTACGGGTAGAGCAGAGTAAGCGAAGTTTATTAGCAGCAGAGCATGTACCTCACTCGCTAACAATGTTCCATTTTATTTTGAGGCATACAGGCAGAATAAGGAGCAAGGAAATTCGATGTCATGTGTCTGGTGGGCACAGTTTTGTTTAATCAAGATAGACAGCTCAACTGCGGGAAAAAATGCTCATCTTGCGCTCAACTGGCATGACTTGCTGCAATCTTTCTCTGGGTGAAGCAGTCTCACTCTGGCTGCTATTAACGGTAGCAGTCACGATGCCATTCTTTTTGCAGTTCGCTTCAGGGAAAAAAAATATAAAAGTTAAGTTGAATTTTGTCATCTTGAATTCAAATTACGTTTTTCGCAATCACGAGTGTGTGTGTATATGTAAGCGTGCGTGGGGGATATGTGTGTGTGTGTGTGTGTGCATGTGTGTTTGTGTCTGTGTGCAGGCATGAGTGTGTGGGTAGTTGTGTATATGTGAGTGTGTAGGTGTGTGTGTGTATATGCTTGTGTGTAGGTGTATGTATGTGTGTGTAGGTGTATATGTGTGTAGCGTGTATGTATGCGTGTAAGTGTAGGATATTGACGAAACCTGGAGACGGTTTTCGCTAGAGGTGCAGCATCGTGAGGACCCGGTCGACGGTGATGCTGCGGAGGGTGCTGGTGGGAAAAATCAAAGGAACGTCAAAAACAGGCAAATGAAAGCAATAAGCAATCGTGATTGCTCAATAAGATGCTTTTCTCCGAC
The DNA here is from genome assembly GCF_026930045.1 of Uloborus diversus. Lineage (NCBI taxonomy): Eukaryota > Metazoa > Arthropoda > Arachnida > Araneae > Uloboridae > Uloborus > Uloborus diversus. The sequence continues at coordinate 11,659,186 of NC_072734.1, forward strand.
GTTGTTTTCTAAATTCATTCCACTCTGAGTTACACAGTCTCATTCAGACTGATCTTAACGTCAGCAGTCACAATGCAATTATTTTTATATTTTTTACAAAAAAGAAAGAAAGAGAGAGAGAGAGAGAAAATATGTGTGTATATATATATCTAATTTGAATTCTAACACTTTGAATTCGAATTATGTTTTTCGCAATCACGAGTTGCGACAGGATCCTACTCATTGGAGGCTATTGTTTCTGGAAACGGCTCATGTCCTCCCAAGCTGCCCCTCCCCCTGGGCGGTTACGTGTGTGTATGTGTGTAAGGACTTGTATGTAGACGTGTGTGTATGTAGGAGTGTGTGTATGCAGGACATGGACGTCACCGCCTAGGAGGAGGAGATTCCGGTGGACAGTGCTACTAGTGGAGGCTAGGACCAGAGGAGCAGCTCGTCCTCCGGTGGACGGCGGTGCTGCACAGGCCCCTGGTCCATTCTGAAAAAGGAACCGGACATCAAGGACGGTCAAATGAAAGCAATAAGCAATAGCGATTGCTCCAAAAAAAAAAAAAAAACACCCATCGAGCATCCAGCCCCTGGCATTGATTTGAATTCCGACATATTGAATACAAATTATGTTTTTGGCGATCACAAATTGCGATAGGACCCCACTCCTTGAGTTTCTTGTTTCTACAGATGGCTCCTACTGCAATCATAAATGCGAAAAACAATTTAAATTCAAGACGTCAAAATTCAAATTAATGCCAGGGATTTTCGACATATTGAATACAAATTATATTTTTCGCAATCACAAATTGCGATAGGACCCCACTCCTTGAGTTTCTTGTTTCTACAGATGGCTCCTATTGCAATCATAAATGCGAAAAACAATTTAAATTCAAGACGTCAAAATTCAAATTAATGCCAGGGATTGAATGTTGTGTGCTGGATGTCTAAAGAGGATTGTGTAAAGTCGAGAGGATCATGGAGTCGATTCCGAGGGACATGGACACTAGGATGCCCCCTCCCACCCCCGGCCAAAAAAAAAAAAAAAAACAATTGTTTCTACCTAAAAGGAAAAATATAAGAGGGTGAAAACTCGACTTTCGGTTTATTTGGGACACTACGGCTCAGGAAGAGGGTGCACCAGCGGAGGCCGGTGGACAGTGCGGCTCGAGGAGGTACAGGATTCAAAAGTGACACGGAACGTCAACTTCCATCGAATGAGGGCAATAAGCAATTCATAATTGCTCAAAAAAATTCAAAAAATCCAATCATTTTTTCTCTGCCTTAAACAAACAATTATTGCGAAGTTTGCTTCAAACAAATCAACATACTGTTTTTTTTAATGGTGATAAGCGATTGTTGCAATTCAACGCTGATGGAATAAATCTACTCCACTCTGTGGCACAACCTCAAACTAATATCAGCGTTGGGAGTTGCGATGCAGTAATTTCCATTATTTGGCTTAAAGTAATCCAGGGACCTTCTGTTTTTAATGCCTATAGCCACAATTAATGCAATCTTTCTCTGATGCTGCCTTTTGAATTCACGCCGCGCTTAATGGTAGTCAAATGGGGCAATTAATTTGATAGTTTGCTTCAATTAAATCAAAAATTCTACTGAATTTGTTTGAACTGCAAAAACACTTTTTTTTTTTTTGAAATCTTTCTCTAACCCTCCTCAGCAATATACGTCAGCAGTCATGACGGTTTTATTTTTATAGTTTGCTTTAAATAAATCAAGAAATCTATTTATTCAGACTTGATTTTTAGGGGTCCCCCCCCCGTACAGAAAACTTTACGTTTCTTTCTTAATATAAGTGGGCGTATTTTTGCTGTTTTTCTATAAAATTTGCATTACCCTTTGCCCCCCATCCCTGTCCTTCTAGGAAAACTCGAAGTGACGGGTCTGTATTTATTTTTGCCTCAACAAACAATTTTTTTTCTTACTGTAGTTTTAAAATACATCTCATTAAGTTACGTAATTTATGCTTTGATTGTCAAAAATCCAAGGAAAAAATCTTTTTTCGTATTCGATTTAAACTCCGTGCTATGGACAATTAATTTCATATGAATACAAAAGCAAAACAAGAAAGGAAAAAAAAAAAACATCGAAAGAAGTGTAGGTGATTCAACAGATATTGATGCAATCAAAAAATTGATAACTGCAACGAAGACAACGTTGAAAGTCACGCATACAGGCACGCATTAAGGGGTTACAGTACCTCAAAAATGATGAAACGATCAAAAAAAAAAAAATTGTATTGCTTATTTCAAAACTAAAAACTATTCTGAACACCGGGGAAAAGTTTCATTGCCGTTAGTTCAAATATTTAAAAAGTTATGAGGGGTTTTAGGCCATGCTCGCTATGCGCTCTTATGCAAAAGAAAAACTTTAAATTGTTGTTTCTCGATGATGGTTTTTTTGTGTTTTCATGTCATTAGAATCCATAAGGATTTTTTTTTCTATTAAAGATATAACTTTAAAATAATACTTTTTGCAATTGGGATAACATATTTGATAAAACTGTGCATTGGATAAGCATTTTATAAATTACTCAAATGTTTAGAGCATGTTAAACCTTTAAAAACCAAATTTGAAAAAAAAAAAAAAAAAACTTTGATTTTTTACATAATTAATCACAGAAAATTTTATAATAAACTCATAAGCAAATGAATGCACAGATTTTTTAGAGATGATTATAGTGGTCATTTAGCAAAAAACTTTTTTTGAATTAGTGCAAAAATAAAAAAAGCCTTAAAGATTTTAAAAAGTTGAAATTTTTCTCAATTTTTTGAATTTTTAAAAAACTTAGGCAATATTTTTAAATTTTGAAAATAAATTTGTGATTATGAAATAAGTATGCATGTTATGGTTTCAAAGAAACATAAAATTTACATAAATTTTTAAAAAAATGTTTGAAAGGTACTGTGACCCTTTAATTAAATTAAAAAGAACCAATGACAAATGCTGAAAACCCACGACAGATACTTTATTACCGTTAACCTCGGTGACGAATCATCATAAGGGTCAGATTAATCTGAGCATGTCAAAAACAAGGGCAAAAGCATTGACGAACTTTACGTCCAACATCAATTTTGAACAAATATTCCTTCTTTTTAAACTCCAATATTTTTCGTTAATTACAAACTGCTTTGCGAATGAACACGAAACTGACAACTTGAACATTTCTTGGAAACGCGTCGCCGAGGCACCAATTCTTCCTCCCCACAGCATCCGATAACAAATCAGATAATTATCCCGGAAAATCAATCAATAACCAGAACAGTTTGCAAAAGACGGAGGGCGTACGAGAGAGCAAAGACAGAACAGGAGCGCGACATTCTGAAGGAGTCTATTTCAGGATTGGCACTTTTCCAAATGTATCTTCAGATAATTCAGAACATGTGTAGAAACCACAAATGATGCCTGATGAGCATAATTTTGAAATGAAGTAAAAGAAACAAAAGATGAATTTTATTCGTACATTCAAAATGAAGGGGAAAAAACCATGACTGAGATAGTAGACTATAGTTACAGTCGAGTCCCGACTTACGCGAGGTATGCGTTCCAAGACTCCTTGCGTAAGACGAAATTTCGCGTTGAAGAAAAGGGTATGCATACAATTTTTTTTTTGAAACATACCAAATTCTTTTAGACACTTATAAACACTCCTCATACTGCTTTAAAGCATTCCTCATCTATACTTTAAAATTTCTTATAATTAAGAACTGTTCTTTTACTGTACTTAAAAATAAAAAAGGTGCAAAAAATAAAAAAGGTGCCTAATTCTACATAAAAAACTGTTAAGATGCTCAAAATAAACGATCAATGGCAGGGAAAGACATAAAATAAAACTACATGGTACGTACATCACTTATACTTATTTGTCGTGTACCGTCGACGTACTTTAGTTGTTCAAGCATATCGAATATCTTAATTTTTTTTTTGCCAGAAACTTGCTTTTTCTTCCCATCTTTCAAACTTTAGATGAAACAGTGCTCTAAGGTGCCATTTCATCAACTTTAATATTTAGAAAGAAAAAAGAAAGAAAAAAGCCGAGTGGTTACTTGATGCATTAACAAAACGATGCGTGAACTAGTATGGTGAAGGGAACTTCCGCTCTCAGTGACGTTATAGGGATAAAATATATTCACTAAATCAGTATTTAGGACCCAATAACGAAACCCATAATTCCTTCCAAAAAAATTCGTATTGCGGACGAAGAATTCGCGTTAACCCTAAAATTTGTTACTCGGGAAAACTCGCGTTGAAGCCATTTCGCGTAAGTCGAATCGCGTTGTAGCGGGAATCGACTGTATAGTGGTTATCCCTCAAGATAAGATGAGAGTTAAATGGAAAGAAATATACCAAACAAATATAAAGTACTAGCTGTACCCGACGCGCGTTGCTACGCCAACAAAAAAATACATCATTATACTGATTTTCACGACAATCGGTTGAACGGGGCAGGCGAGTGGCTTCAATGAGCATATTATGCACCTTCTCCGTTGAAAAATACATATATATAGCAATTTTCATAATAATCGGTCCAGGTATCAAGTGAAGCCGTGACTATACTCAAATTTTGTACTCACACAGTTTGCAAGATCAATCAATCGCTAAAAATATCAAATAGAAAAAGTTTTAAATCCCCCCCCCCCCCCGTTGCATGAAAAGCCATAAAACAATAAAGAAAGAATTTATTTGTTCAAACTCAAGAAAAATGGCAACAGCTAACTTCTTATCAATGAGATCTTTCACGCGAATTAATTTCTGCAGCCGATCATTTTATTCGTATTTATCCAATGGATTGTGACTTAAATTGGAATTAAAAAGGAACTATCGATCGGATTTTTTTCGAACTGGTCTATAAACATTCCCAAAACCAAAAATAACAAACGGTGAAAGTTTCAGCCAAATCTGCCGGGTAGTTTTTGAGTTCATGGATGACATACAGACAAACATTCATTTTTATATATATAGATATAGCCCCGATTTAACGATCGTCAAGGGACTGAAAAAAGCAATCGTTAAATCAAGAACATCGTTAAATCGGGGAGCATAGACAATTAGACATTCAATGCAGTCAGATCCGGACTAGTGTACTGTATCATAAATTGAGGAAATCGTTAAATAGGGTATCGTTAAATCGAAGTAACATAGATATTTTGTAATAATGTATCCGTACATATTGTTAAGAGTTCGTGATACAACTTCCAACTTTCTTGAAAGGACGACACAGTTCTTGAGAAAACACAGGAGATTTATTTACAGCTATGTACAGGAAGCGTAGTTAAGACAGCTAAATCAATCATCAGCAATTAAGCAAACATCAATTAACACCGTAAACTCAACGGTTACACACGTATTTACATCCAAATACGCAAAAATACAGCTCAAAGGCTTCACAAGCAAAAACTAACTCGAGACTGACTCCCTCGTGGGCCGTGGCTATTTATAAATCTCGAAAGAAGTTTCCACAAAATTTGAAATGCTTCTCGTATATTTTTTTTATTCATTCACGAATCTTATCAATGAAAAATAGGGGGACCGTATACTTCAGTCGAATGTTAGGGGGTTGTATGAACATTACAAGAAACTATTTACAGGTTACGTTACTAAGATAATTTTAGTTGAAAAATAACGGAATAAACGCCAAATTTAGCTAGATTACAACAAATTAATCACAAAAATAATTACTATTTACAGAATTTGTAAAAATATGTAACATAATGTTACATAGATACAAAACGATAAATATTAAGAGATTTTTAAGAATGTCACAAAACAGGCTAAAAGTGGAAAAAATATGCAAAAAAAAAAAAAGTAAATAAAATTAAATTAAAAACATGAACACGAATGCATATCACTATCAATATAAAAACAAATATAGGTTAGGTCAGAAGAAAAGCTGAAAATACGAAATTAAATGTATAAGATTCATGTCTATTGTTATAAATATTTTGTATATAAAACTATGCAACAAGACAAGCTGAGAGCAAAATATGCGTCTAATGTAAACGAATAAACATATAAATATGAACAGATGAACATGTGTCTAATAACCACGAATAAATAAAGAGATTTAGGGTATGCAATAAGGTAATCTCATATTAAAACAGTAAATGTACAATCAAGGCCTTCACATAGGGTAGGCAAGGAGAACACAACAATGAGACACCGGATGGACATAAGCGAGATTGAAAATTTCAACACATTTTCTATTTCCAACTTGAAAAAACAGGAAGCAGGCAATAAATGAGTTGCCAGCACGACATGATAAAACCAAGATGAATATCATTAAGTTAAGTCTACAATTTATTTTAAAATGATTTAAATGTAAGATTTACAAGGTAAGGACTGGCGCATATAGTGGCGGATTTTTTCCCCTGGTGTTTGTTGAGCAAATAAAGATTAACAAAAAAAAAAAAAAAAAAAAGTAACTAAAAGAAATAATGGATTTGACGCTCCCCCACCCCCACCCACCCAAATGCAGGTACTTTGCCATTTTTGAATTTACCATGCAGTGGTATGAAATTCATGTCGTTTTGTAAAGGGACACAAAATAAAGTAACCATTATTGTTCGTAACACAAAGAAATAAATAAATAAATAAAATTAAAAAAAAAATAATACAATATGGAAATGCTATAATTTAATTTTTTTTTCTTTTTTTTTTTTTTTTTTTGCGCTTTTTTTTCAGCGGAAACCAAATAAGCAAGATTGTACAATAAAGTCAAAGTACACAATGGGGTTATTTCCTTCAGTCAAAAGTACTACTTTTAGTTACTGAAATTGATAGAATGAGTAAAAAAAAAATAACATGAACCCAGAAAATACTTTTATTTTCCCAACAGTTATTTTTAATTAATTTTTTAAAATGTCCGATTTTGAAAACAAGGCGTGGTCAAGATGACGTCACAAATGAAGCTTTTTGCCGCATCTTTGTACCGCGTTTCCACGTTATGATAATCAAGAAGCGAATTAAAATTGAGCTCTACGCTTGCTGTCAACCATATCGTTGTTTGTAAAGATGCGAATTAAATGTTTTGCTCAGTGAATGGCAACACAGAATGGCATTTCATCATTTGTGATGTCATAGACAAGAAATGTAAACTATAAAAGATTACCGATTTAAGTATTTTTTTAAAATATTAAATCCTATGTTTTTAAGCATGTTCTTTCAGAAAAAAAAAATACTTATAAATATTGGAAACGACCCCATTACTGCCCTTTACCTGCCCACGGCAGAAGAGTACTGCCTAAGAAAATTAAAAAACAAACTGACCACCTTTACTGACGTTCGAAGAAACAATGTTGCACTATAAATACATACGAAAGTAAAATGTAGACCTGCTCTAAAGATAGAACTGGAATAAAGCACCAACGGATTATCGGCAATTAAAGCAAATAATCGCGAAATGTAATACTCCATTTCAACAAAAGGTTTAAGTAAATATCAATAATTATTCTCTCCAGGATACAATTGGAAGGAAAATAAATTTAGAACACTCGACTGATGAGCACCGGATATGATCCGTTATTCATGGCGATTGTTTAACACACCTGGTCGCGTTCCATAAATATTATCCTATTAGGGCGCGAATGATAAATGATGTTGCTGTTTTTGGAAGAAAATGAATGAGCCAGGAAATGAAGGACAATCAAATCAAATTCAATAAAAACTAATATTTTTTTCTTCTTTGATTGCAAAATTATTGAAGGCTTCGATTACGGGGAAAAGAAAATACATGGTAAACAAGTGAGCACCCTTATTTGTGGTTGGTAATAGTCCGTCCAAAGAAATTGAAGAGTTGCAATGTCCACGGTAGTATCACATATAAAAGTAGTCAAGTAGGGGAATGTGGGGAAAAGTGAAACAGTTAACACAACGGGCTTTTTTTCAAAATGAACAAATTGGAAATGTGTTCTGAAAATAACGGTGCATAAAGAGAGCACAATATATTTAAAATAAAACTTTCATCTTATACATATAAAATCTGAGTATCTATCTATCTATCTATCTATGTCCAAGCTTCTTCTCCCGAACGACAGTGAACTGACCATCGAACCAGGTATCGATGGATTCGTCATCTTCCCGTCTTCATGTTTGGCTATTTAACATAATCCTCCGATAATAATTAGCGGAGATATCAATTAAAAATTATTAATTATGACTCTTAGATTTCAAAATAAAATCCATATTTTTCGAAGGCTTTCCTCCATTCAAATTATTATTCAGTGCTTCAACTCAACTTTCCGGATGAACGCTTTTATTAAAATTTACAGCGTGAAGAAAATCATTGAGATGAAAGATCTGTTGCCATTTCTTTTTCTCGAATATGAACAGGTAAAATTCTTGTTTTTGTTTTGAGGCTTTTCCTGTAATCAGGGTGTTTAAGTTGTTTACTTTTCGATTATTTTGCCGTAATCTGCAGCAAAATTTTGCTGTTTTTTTTTTTTTTTTTGTTCAAGCCTGATTGTTAAATACGCGTCACATGACATAACTTTCATTTTCGAGGAGGACCGTGCACGTCGTAAAGTAAATGAGTGATTTACAAGTTATTTGAGTTCTTTGAGGGTTTGTACCTGAAAAACGGATTGATGTAATTCTTGTACGACCATGTGGATAGAATCCATCCAAATATTTATCTGAGTGGTATGTTGCATTAATAAACACCCGGGCAACGCCGGGTAGTAGACTATTTTATGTAAAAAGCGGATTGTTATTGTGCATAAATATTTCCGATATAGTCTATCAGATGTAATTCAGTTTAACGTGAGTAAAGATTATAGTTGATAATGCATATATTTTCCCCTTTTGTGCTGACTGAAAATGTACTCATAACTTGTATCATTGATAACGATTATTAACGTTGATGAGGTGTTTTGGCAAAAATATGTTTTACTGGTGTTTTGCAAACCTTGCTTTACGCGCATTTATTTATTCCTTAACGCGTTAGAAACTAGTGTCAGTGTACTACAAAAGCATCAACTGGACTGCTCTTACATTTTTTAGGTAGCCCGTGCAACGCCGGGCACGCAGCTAGTTGAGACATTAATTTCTGTTTCTGGCAGTAAATCTGTACCTACAAAATAAGGTGAGAAAAGTACTTTTTTTTTCATGGAGCAAAGTGAAGGGAAAAAAATCAAATGAAATATTTTCTATTCAAGTATTAGAGATAATATTAATAAAATGAATGAATAAAATAATGAATAAATTTCTGAAAGAAAACGAAACAATTAATGAATAAATAAACTAGTTCAATAATTAATAGGAGAGAAAAAATAAATGAGTGAAAAAAATAGAGAATGAATAAGAAAATAAGAGAACGAATGAATGAATAAATAAATAAATACGGGAATTATTTAATGAAGGAATGCAAATGAAATAAATAAGTAAGTGGTTTTATAAAGGATTGAATATGTAATTGAAATGAACTATTTCATTTTGCACCATCCACTGTGCCCCGTATGCACTTGGCTAACTGTACAAAGCATTAAAAAAATTAAGCTTATTATTAAACAAATAATTGCTGCACCGAATACTAGCAAGTCTCAATTAATATTGAAAATGTTAGTAATAAAAACATTGTTATATAGTAAAAACAAAAATAATTTTTGATTTACAACAAAATACGAAAATACGATCATCAATTTTTTTTTAATTGCTTGTATTAGCATAGTCTTTGATTTTCTGAGGTAACTTTTTCTTGACTGGAATCGACTACATATGTTACTATACAGTAAAAATATTACTAGATAAGTGGCGCTAAAAGCAGAGTAAATATTTTAACATTACATTTTGCGACACATTCCCCTACTTATTAAATTAAATCTTCCATTAAAAATATAAAATGAAAATTTCAAACTTATACGCAATGATATTACCGTGCATTTTTAGCATACAGAGCACATTTTATTATCAGGAAATTGCAATGGTGAAATATGTTAAGCACTAAGTTTTGTATTTTAACCAAAATTGCATTGCATTTTAGTATTGCATTGGGATTCACTACAGAAATTTCAAACAAAAATTGGTTTTTACTCGTACGTACACAAATACTAACCAATATCAAGAAAAAAAACTAATCAATACTCGTTCAGGGGTAGCAAAAATGGCAGTTAAGATTGATATTGGAAATTTTTCGTACAAGGAAGTAAAAAAAAAAAAGATAATGTAACAACGTTTGGACATCGTGTTGATATGTGGGCTAGGTAGGGATCAGATTCATTTTAATCGGTTTTTTTCGGGTTTCATGTTTGAAAATACGTGCATTTATAATCCGATTAGTACGAACTGGGTCAACTGGCAAGTTTAGAGCCATCAAAGTGAAAGTAACCAGGTGCAAATTACATTTTAAGTATTGACTTTTTCATTCAATAAAAGTGACTAAATTTGCTGTTTTCCGAATAATTCAGGTTTTACATAAGAGGCAATTTTAAATGCTGTGAACTGATCAATTTCGTTGCCAAAATCTATGAGAGATAAAATCCAGTTTGACTTCGTTTCAAATATTATATACACAGTCAAGCCCGCTTATTAGAATATCAGTTAAAAGAATACCTTGCTTAATGTAATACATTTTCAATGTACCAAACCGTTGATGTCTATTATTTTAATCCCTTTTAATGGAATATTCCGCTTATTAGAATAATTTATCGTGGAAAATTGATTAAATTTTACTAAGCGGGATCGACTGTATAAGTCAAGGATGTTTTTTTAGAGGTATAGAACTTTAAGTCGGGAACACTGTTTGATCTGCGGGCCATTTTGATAGTTGTCACTTGTTTTTGGTTTAGTCTGGTTTGCTATTTCATCATGAATAGACAACAGGACGGTGCAACACGCCACACAGCGAGAAATCTCAGGTCTACACCGATAAGCCACAGACGATTGACGCCTTGGACAAGAACATTCGCCACATATCACTCACATACGGCCCCGATTGCTGCAAATAGTGATAGCAAATTGGACTTCCCGATTAGACGTTCTCCAAGCCAGCCGAAGTGGCCATATACAAGAAATCACATTTAAATAAAAATGGCAAAGAATCATCTTTCGAATAAAGCCAAATTCATGGCGGTTTATATCATTTAACGGTGTTTTATTTGAACCTAACGTTCTATACCTCTCAAAAGAAAGCACCCTTTATTTATAGCCACTAGTAATCGGCACTGCATCAGACCTAATGCTGAATTTCAAGCAAATACAAAACACCTCGTTTACGGCTTCCCCCAGAGACTGTAGTTTACCCTTGTTATGCTAAACAGTTCGGAATTGCCATGACAGAGCTGAAGGAAGTAAACCTTTCATAACGGAATGTTTACAAAGCAAAATCTCGGCTACAGGAAAAATTCCAGTTATGATTTGTAAACGATTGCTTCAATTTGAGAAGTAATTTAAAAGCAAAATAGCTTAAATTAAACAATATCAGCAAATTAAAAAATATCTAACAGAATCAATATCGATCTCATTGAAAGAACCGATTAATTGTTCTGTACGAATTCCTTAATAGATCTTAGAATAATCTCACCAATACTAATTGGTCAAACATCTTTTATCTTACTTAAAGAATACTTTAAAAGTAATCGATAAGAGTAAAATCCCCCCCCCCAACTCTCTCTTTGAAGCATCTGACGACAAGACTATCACTAGAAGTATGTGATAACTTCCTCGATAAGGAATTGGAGTTGAAATTTGTACCACACAATCGAACTTAAAGTGTACAACTAATCTGGACTGATGAAAACCTAAGAAAGATTAAGTTTTAATGGGAAAAAAATCCTCTGAATGAACTGTTACAGATTTCAGGCGTTATCAAAATGTACAAACATTGCTAAGATACGTTGATTTCAGTTTAAAGCAGTGTTTTGAACCGTATTTGGTTCTCTGTTCGGTAAAATTTGAGGGATATTTTTTTTATATATTTACAGTAGAACCAACCTTATTGATCCGGATTAACCCCTTCAGTCGGAATTATGAAACACTTGACCAAAAATGTTTATATTTGGTACACAGTATACTATGGTAAAGGGTATCTTATAGACAAAATTTCAGGTTTGTAGGAGAAAAACTAAAAGAGGTATGGCACGTTTAATATTCTGGACTCACATTTTTAAAATTAATATTTCATATAAAAAACGGTAAAATACCAAACAAACTTCACTATAAAATGTTCTACAAACAATAATAAAACATAATATAAGCGTTTGAAACGATTAATTAAAAATTATATATTTTTTTAAAAAATCAGGAATAAAACCTCGCTTTTCGGACGAGAATCCATGGTTGGAAAAATGAGCCACTCTCTATCTCCTAATCCTTATATGTCAGTGTTGTCAATCCCAAAATGAAAAATTATTTCACAGATTATAATAAGCACAATGTAAAGAGTCAACTACAAAAAAAATCAAGTAATTTAAGCAATTATTAAATGATTAGCAACTGTTTAAAGTGTATGTCCGGTATATCGGACACCAGGTCTGAAGGGGTTAAAAGGGGACCGAGGTCATCGAATTAATGTAAATATGGATCAAACAAAATAACTTAAAAATTGAATCAAGATACATACAAACTACAGTACACAGTAAAAATTGTAGTTTGAACTTAAAAGAATGAAATATAAAACTGCATATGAGAAAATTACAAAAATACAAAATACGGCCTACAAAAATGCATTATTGCGCTAAATCGCCTTTTATTTACGCAGTGTGTACATCTAAATGGTAGTTCAGATTGAGTGAAGTCCGGTTTAATATGGTTCGGATTAATGAAAGTTCACTGTATTTATTTTTAACAAAAACTAGGTCATGGTATTTAGCTTGGTATTTTAAAACTACTAAATAACTTATTGGCAAGAGTCAATTGTTTGATTTACACCCAACGATATTTAAAAACAAAACTAAGAAATTATGGCACTTATGAACTATGGGGAAATAAAGTAACTTGGAAATCACCAAAATAATAATAATAATAATAATAAATAATAATAATAATAATAATAAAGAAATGTGAGGCGTGATAAGTTACTGCGTTCCCCCCCCCCCCCTTCTTTTTGAATCGGATTTTTTTTTTTAATTTTTTTTAAAGTGGACAGGTAAAAATATAAAGACCAGTCAAAGTTTTACGCGGAGCAGCGGGTGAGACTGCCTGGTCAAACGACAGTAGCGGATTTTAGAGGGGGGGGGGGGGGGAGGAGGAAGCAGCTTTAAGAGATATAACTAATTTAGCTATCCCATTAGTTTTTAATTTATCACTAAATAGCAGAAATTAAATTCTTTAAACGATTATTTAAAACGCACACAAGACATTTGAAAAAAAAAAAAAACTTTTGTTTCCGATAAGAGTACCTTGGAATGCGAGGTCAGTGTGAAAGAATATGTTTGACTGGCTTGGGTTTCAAAGTTACATAAAATCGGGTTTCGTGCAATAATTCTTCTTTAATGGAATTGGAAATTAACAGTAATTAAGTCTAAAAAGCAGTTGAAAGGAGTTTAGTAAAAATTTAGTTATGAGAAACTGTATGAGGAGGCGCTTTTTACTTTCACTTTCCGGTGTCTCCGCCAAAAGTATTTCTCTATCCGTCCCTGTCCAACGGATATGTGTTACAGCTTCATTTTTTATTCCTTTTTATACAAAAAATAATAATAATAATAATAAAAACGATAATTATTCATGATCTCAAATTCGGTAGCACAATCCTAAGTAAAACAAGAAACAACTATAGATGAGATTCAACACAGAAAACTATCGATAGTTCTATTGCATGAATCACCGAAACGGGGATCGTTAGTAACAGAACTACAATACAAATACTTGAACAGCAATTTCGCATACACTTTTTAAACTCAAAAAAGAAAAAAAAAACAATGAACAACATTCTACCTAAGTGGAAAATGCTTGACATATTTCAACTAATGGATCCAAAATCGAATTCATTTCAGATAGAGGAATTTATTTAGCTACAGAGACCAAGAAAAAAAAAAAATTTGCTATTTTCCAGGAAATCCATAAAACCATTTCCGAAAATAAAACCGCATGCAAGTATAATCCAGCCAATCAATACATCATTCCTTGTCGGAGTACGATGGATAGGACAGATCCATTTCTACTTGAAGCGGATGTTTTAGTATTTAAAAACATCTTTGCCAAAGAACATAGATGTATGCACGGAAAGCGATTAAAACCGTTGTAATTACTCTGCAATTGTTACAGCACTTTATAAATTAGCTATGCAAAAGTAACTTTTAAGAGCCAAATTCTTAGTATCCAAAAACATAAATCTTTTCAAAGTAACGATTTTGCAAATATTATTGTACTAGTGGTACCCCCGCACGGCTTTGCCCGTAACAGAAAACTAAAAGGTCTTTTGGTTCGCCTGTATATTTACAAAAATTGTATGGAGAATTTTCTCGCCAATTTTCTTGTACCCATGTTACGGTTTTACGTTATGAGAATTTCGTATCTCGCCAATTGGCTTGTGCCCATGTTACGGTTCCACGTTATGATAATTTCGCAATTTACTCGTCCATCTTATGATAATTTTGTTCTTAAAATTGGAATGGAAAAAGAACCACATCGAATTTTCGAAAAATCGCTTCGAGGTACACACCCCCACGCTACAAACTAACTTTGTGCCAAATTTCATGAAAATCGGCCGAACGGTCTAGGCGCTATGCGCGTCACAGAGATCCTGACAGACAGAGAGACTTTCAGCTTTATTATTAGTAAAGATTACGATAAAAGGATAAATTTCAACGGAAACGAATTTATACTAGATTATAAATCAGGAAAGCTTTTAAAAGCCCGGATGAGGGTGGTACTTTTCAGTTACAGGTAGGTATGTCACGGCTCATTTTCAACTTTTTTCGTGTATGGTCAAAATAAAATGCTTAGTGGCTCGGCTAACACTGCCAAACTCAGCACAGCGGAAATTTAAAATTTAATGCTTCAGTTTTAAATAAAGCAATTCATTAAATAAGATTAAAAGTTACATTTATTGGAAAAATAAAAACCCACAAAATAAACTAAGCAAATATATAAAATTAGGACGCGTCAGAAGGTCTAAGTAACTGATCAGTTTTAGCTTTGGTGTATTTTTGATTAATTGACTACTTTTGAATAACTGTTAGATCTGCTTTAGTCTTACAATTTCAGGGAAAAATTCACAAGCCTCATGAGCTGAGAGTAAAATATTAGGGGGGGGGGGATCTGCGACGAAACACCTGTTCAACTATTTAAGGATCAAAAGAGTGGCGTGAGTGTGGACATTGTTTAATTCATGTAACTTTTTAAGGTTGGCGTAAATAACATGCATGTTAAATTTTGTGAAAATTGCTTGAGTAGATTTAGGGTAAATGGATGGGACACGTGTGCCTCTATGATCCACTAGATATGCAAAACTACAAATGTATTTTCCAAAATTTGATTTATCCATCAATCATCTCAGAAATATTTGCATAATTAACCACATTACCTAAACTATAATCTTCACCAAACATGAATAAAAGTTAAATCATGACAGTATGAATGCATATGTATTTCATTTGTGTTAATTTAAAAAAAATTACACTTTAGTTTAAAATTATAACAAATAATTTTTTGCTAATTATAAAAAAGCTGATGTCTCATTAATATGAAAAAATATATATATATATATATATATATATATATATATATATATATATATATATATATATAATTTACAAATTATTTGTACTCGATAATTGATGAAATAAATTTTGAACTTAGGGGACACATGTCCCATAGTCCTCAAAGGGTTATACATGTACCCTTGGGTGGTCATCCGCAAAATGACTTTACAGAAAAATAATAGGGGAAATTTGACGTTTTAGTTATTTGTAAGACGACGATGAGTTACACTACATGAGGCTGCAAGATCGCAAGTTTTCTTGCGTTCAATATGATGAAATTAAAAGTTTTGAATGTGTACCTGGAACAAAATCCGACAGGAACCTTTGTCACTTATACATGTTCACGGATATATATAGTCAAACCTTAATATCTCGAACCACCTTATCTCGAAACCCTTGATGTCTCAAATAAATATTTTCCCCCTGCATTTTCTGTAAAAACTCCTATGTATTTTCCATAGTTATATCGAAATTTATTTTTCAAAACCCTTGATACATCGAAATTTTTGCACAGAAGCAAGTTTCAGCTGTCGTTTTTCTTTGGCAATTTTTGTAGTAAAACCAGTTTCAGGGACCAGTTTTCATCTCTGTTCTTGGAAACTTTGTGATTAGGGAATTGAAGCAAGATAATAGGGAAGTGTTGGTATGAAAGGGGTGCTGTGTTTTCCCCAGAGTTTAGAATCTTTGTGCATTTCTTTCGAACATGTTGCCCACTTTGAGGAAAGGGGGTTGATTTTTCGCCAGTCAATTTTCAAGTGCAAACGGAAAATGCGTTCCTCATTATCATCATTCTGCTTTTTTAACTCCTACAAAATGGCTGCTGAAAACTTTTTTGAATGTGAGGAGCTACTAGTTGAAGATAAGAATTTTTAAATTTTTAGGTGAAAAACCAAGTTGAAATTGTTGTTCATTTCAAAATCTCTTCCTGTGCACTTTCGACAATTATAAAATTTCAAATCTAGTAAAATATTGAAGACTACTTTATTGATCGTAATTCAAAGTGGTCTCATAGTACATATATAAAAGCATATACCGTACGTATGTGCAATTGTGAGAGTTTTTAGTTTAATTTTTTTAAAACCTTGATAACTAAAAAACTTGATATCTCGAATTTTTTTCCCGTCCCGAGAGATTTGAGATATCGAGGTTGTACTGTATAAGCAATTCAGTAAAATGAAAGGGGCTTGCTTTCTGCCACTATAATGCCACTACAGCGCGAGATACAGCTATGTAAGCCTAAGTAAGTCATTAGCACCAAACTAAATATCTTCTTTACTAATAATAAAGCTGAAAGTCTCCCTGTCCGGAGGATGTCTGTCTGTCAGGATCTCTGTAACGCGCACACCGCCTAGACCGTTCGGCCGATTTTCATGAAATTTGGCACAAAGTTAGTTTGTAGCATGGGGGTGTGCAACTCGAAGCGATTTTTCGAAAATTCGATGTGGTTCTTCTTCTATTCCAGTTTTAAGAACAAAATTATCATAAGATGGACGAGCAAATTACGAAGTTATCATAACGTGGAACCGTAACATGGGCACAAGCCAATTGGCGAGATATGAAATTATCATAACGTGGAACCGTAACATGGGTACAAGCCAATTGGCGAGAAAATTCATCAGACATTATTTGTAAATATACAGGCGAACCAAAAGACCTTTTAATTTTTCTATTACGGGCAAAGCCGTGCGGGTACCACTCGTAAAACAATATAAATGGTGGATTTCAGAGGAAAAATACTATTCCTCCTTATTTTTTGACTTTTTTTTTTTCAAGTTATTCACACATCTTATTTAAGTTGTTATCCTTTGCACTTGACGGCTTTTCCACTAAATTTTCATGTCTAAAAAAGTTGCACTGGAACAAGTTGATTTCCCGGAAGCAGTAAAATACTTTAATGTCCCCTTAGAGGGGTAAAGAGTAAAAAGTTGTTAAACTTCTTCCAATCAAAAGTTTACTACTTACGGCGGTAATAGCTTTGCTCATCTGACGAACAAATAGCCTTAAGAATTGAAATACATTTTTAATTTGTTTTTTAATTTTTCGCTAAGAAATCAAATTACTGACATAGATTTACAAGATTAGTACAACTTTTAGCATTTTTCTTATAATGCTGAGAATTTTCTAAAATTACAAGAAGTTTTTTTTTCTTTTGTGAGCTCCCTCTCTCCCCGGTGCCGGGCGATTGCCCCTCTAGCAATGCGAAAGACAAAGGTTTTAACCAGACAATCATTAATAGTCAATAACTCCTCTACCGTAATCCATTAACGTAATTATTAAATTAGATGGATATACTAAGGGTCAGAGTAAACTGTTCGGTCTAAAGGAGGGAATTTCAAATTGAAAACCTAAATCAGGGGTTCTAAGTGTCATTCAACCTATTAAGGGAGGGGGCATTGGGCTTAAAAAGGTTGGGAACCACTGCTCGTATGCCACCCCCACCCTTAGTATGACACTCAATTCGCGCAGAAGATACATCCTTTTAACACGAATGTGCTTTAAAGTTTGAACTACCAACTTTTCTTAAACGAGCTTTAAACCATGTAAAAAATTAAAAATTAATTTGATTTTTGTCATCTGGAATTCTCAAATTATGTTTTTCGCAATCACAAGTGTGTGTGTGTAGGAGTGTGTGTTCGTGCAGGCATGAGTGTGTGTGTATGTGTGAGTGCAGGTGTGTGTATGTATGCGTATGTTGGATATGGACGCAACCTGGAACTTTGCTCGCTATAGGAGCAGCATCGAGAGGGGCCGGTCGGCGGTGGTGCTGCAGAGGAAGGGGGGGGGGGAATAAAATCATAGGAATTCAAAACAGTCAAGTGAAAACAATAAGCAATGTGATTGCTCAAAAAAAAAGTTCATTGTTTGAAAGGGAAATTCTTTCGTAAAAAATAGTCGATTACTCTACTGCCCCCCCCCCTCCCATTTATTAGCTAAGTCAACGAGTTCTGTCATTTGAGGCAATGTTTTAATGATAACGAATGTTTGAATGATTCCATTTTCAATGATTTTGCGAAAGGTCCGTTTTTGTGTTAGTGTGTAGCGCAAAGAAAAATCATTTAGGACATTTATAGCCTACGATTAAATTCTTGAATTCATACCAAATTAGTAGGACGAGCACAACACGGGTACAAATTACTTGCAATTAAACTCAACGTTTTAAAACAGTTTTAAAAAATTTAAACAAAAATTTAAACTGTAAGAATAAACGTTCTTATGCTTCGAAAATGCTGCAAACGTATCTAGAGTTTGTAAAAAGGTTAAATCGGATCACTTAAACTAATCTCAGGATAACTTGAGTCTAGAAAACCAGTTTTTTTGCTATTTAATTTAAAAAGTGGCCTGTATATCTGCATATTAACATTTGTTGCTTCCAAGTCTTTTTTTTTTTTTTTTTTTTGCAATGTTTTTTTTTTCAAAGAAATCCAGCAGCTAAAATGAATGTTTTAAAGAAATACCAAAACCATTGGTGGCTCTACAGGAATTAGCGATTCATCTCCTCAGCAATATCCGAGGAACGATGTGGTCCCAATTAATATGAATTAACTCTTAAAGGCCCAACTTAATTTCGAGCATTAAATTCAGTAACTATGTTACATAAATTATCTTTAAAATATCAAGAAGCTCAGCTAAGAAATGATATTCCATCAATTTTATCAATTAGCTTTGCAAAATAGAAACATTGAAAAGCAATGATAATTTTCTTACGGAGGGTTTAACTCATTTAAAAATGACGCTGGTCTAGCGCTGACTGGTTAATGAGAATTTATTTTTCTTGTAATGAGTTCGAAGTTACTAAGGAAATTAAAAAAGAAAATACATTGAATACTCGTCTATCTGTTATTATTGTTTAAAAATCAAATTTGGCGTCTATTTTAAGTTATTTTTGCAGCGTAATTATGATTAAAATTTGAAATTGATATTTGAGATCATTTCAGGTATAAATTTCAAAACCATACATTTTAAAGGATTTAAAATCATGTGGGGACTCTCTTACACCAATTATCTTAAAAATAAAAGTTTTATCGAAAGATTTTTTATTGGTGACCAATTTTACACAAACACCCACAAATGCTTTTCTTTATTTTGGTGGATTAAATAAAATAAAATATAAAAAATAAATAAGGGAAACCAAAAAAAAAAGCCGCAATACTTTCTTAGAGCTAAACACAAATAACGATTTTATTTATTTATTTTTTTACAAGTCAAATCTGGGACAAATTATTAAAACCAGTGATTGGGAAGTTGTTTACCTCGAGCCAATAAACATTAGTTCAAAATTGGAAAATTAACCGCATGATTGCAACTGCCGAAAATGGATGAATTTAGCACTTCATGAAAAAAAAAATGCAACACAATATTGAAATATTAACCTGAGTACTACCCCGCCCCCTCCCTCCCGAATAATAAAATTTCAAAAAGTTCATAATAAAGCATTTAAAAAACATTTTTAAGGTATAGAAATACACATTCCGATCTGACTGAAAAGGGTTAACAAAATTAAACACTAAAAGCTAATGTACACAGAATAAAATGAACAGAATTGAAGATGATTTACAGGAAAAAAAAATCGTGTATGTTATACAATTGAGCTAAAAATAAGCATAGTACAAAAATGTACACAAATAAAAATATTTCAATAACTTCACATGCACGTGATAATTTGGTGTAGGAAGATAACATATAAACAGTGATGTTTTCCCCCTCGAACAAATATTTTGAAATTTTTCAGAAATAGCAGTCTTTTTGCAATTGAATTAAACAAATTTTGAAAAATCATGCTTGAAGACAACGTAAAACAGTTTTAATTGTTTGGTTAAACATATCGTCATGAGCAAATGTAGTCCGAAGATAAAATGATCACGTAACTCCAAACTTACCTGCAATAAAAAATTTCCACTTCAACCAATTGGATCAATTTTAAGCTAATTGTATTTCACCGCGTCCATCATCGCCCCGAGAAAAATCTCCACCGTAAAACAACCAGATAATGAAGGAGGGGGAAGAAGAAGAAAAAAAAAGTAAACAACACTTGCCTCGTTAACAAATAGAACACTTCCCAACTTGTTCCAGGAGGGGCGTGTGCACGATCGTCAGGGCAACCCCGAAACTCGCCGGTTGAGTAAAAACGAATCAAAACAAGAATCCGCAGAGAGTGAAGAGAGAAATCTTGAATTAAAACCCCGAGACTTCAAACGGGACCGACTTTTCCCGTTCCAAAAAGCGGCGCAGCACGCTTTAACTTCGTTCCTCAGTTGGCTCAATCGATGTGGCCAGATTCCGAAGTACGGGTATAACACGTAAAAGGCAGCGCCGAGGTGGATGATGGGTAAGAGAGAGAGAGAGCTCCCTGCAAAATGTAGGAAAAGCCGGCCGGCGTTCGCGATGATGCTGCTGCTTGAAACCTTGCGCAGAAATTTCACACGCCACGCGATTTTTCAATTAAACGAGCACAAAAATCACGGTGGATCACAAGCGATCCTATAACGGGATGCGATCGTTTTTTTGTATTCCTACTCATGTTGGGAGCATATCGTTCCGTTCGCTAATGGGCCAGTTCCTCCCATTCCCCCCTCTCCTCTAAGAAGGAGGAAAAGAAGACGAATCGATAGGTATAAACTTAAACGGTACATTTTTCTTCCATCAACTTAGCAAACTATTTTTTTTTTTTTTTTCATAATAACAGGTGGAAAATGAATCTGATTTTCTCTATTAAAAACTGCTTTTTGCATGCAGTATCTTTCTAAAAACAAATTGAATTTTTCTTGCTAAACAATACTTTTTAAATGCGATATTTAGTGCTGGACCTTCGTATTTTCCGAGCTTTACAAATCCTGAAACTACCGCACATACCCACCTTAAAGTTTTTCGATCAAGTATCAACGAAAAAAAAGAACGGGGGGGGGGGGGACACAAAAACGATAAATTTGCAGCCCCCATAGAAGTTTTCCGCTGGCACCAGCAGTATTGCAAGTACATGAGCATGCAATGATTTGGAATTTTTGAATTTTATTAACGTTGTATCATTCTTAAATCATAAATTAAATTTTCGCTAATAAATACGACTGTTGGGAAACAGCACCATTCCTAAATCAAAAATTGAATTTTCTATAAAACACTACTTTTTGCGTGCGGTATTACCATACCTCAAAATCCTAAATTGAATTTCTTCTTTTCAACACTATTTTTTGCATGGGCTATCATCCGAAAATCATTAACAGAATTTCCTCTTTTCAACACTACTTTTTCATGCATTATAATCATCTAAAAATCATACACTGAATGTCCTCTTTTTAACACTACTTTTTGCATGCACTATCAATCATCCTAAATCATAAATTGAAATGTGAAAACACCCAAATTATTTCTAGAGTAGCACAAATAAGACGCAAAATGCTTCTATGCTGACATTAAACAATGGGGTCGTTTCCAAAATTTCAAAAGTATTTTTTTCTGAAAGAGCATGCTTAAAAACATAGGATCTGACCATTTTTTAAATGATTTGTTTAAGTTTAATATTTTTAAAAAAATTACTTAAATCGGTGAGCTTTCATTGTTTACATTTCTTGGCGATGACATCACAAATAATGAAATACCATTCTGTGTTGCCACTCACAGAGCTAAATATTTAATTCGCATCTTTACTCACGTGTATTGGCAACGATATGGTTGATAGCAAGCGTAAAGTGCAGTTTTAATTCGCTGCTTGATTATCATAACCTGGAAACGTAGTAGAAAGACGCGCCAAAAAGCATCATTTGTGACGTCATAAGGACCACGCCTTGTTTGAAAAATCGGACATTTAAAAAATTTAATTTAATAAAACTGCTGGGAAAATAAAAGTATTTTCTGGGCCCATGTTACTTTTTTTTTTGCGTACTCTATCCATTTCAATGACTAAAAGTACTACTTTTGACTGAAGGAAACCACACCATTATAAACGCCGTTGGTGATGCACAAAAAGTGCAAATAATTGTATACACACGTTTCGGGTCTACAAGAAACTCATTTTCTCTTTAGAAAACTCAAGTTCGGGAATGAAAGATCATCCGAGAAGGGCTTTGTTCTTTTGTCGATAAGCAAACCTTTTTGCAATAGGCACAAAAATAACAATTTGCTATTTTTGTACTTCATCAGCATTGTTTGAACACATTTAGTTACATAAATTGTCGAACTCAATGAACCATTTTGCATATTATTCTCTATTGAACGGCAACATTGTAAATTTTAATCGATTCCTAAACTTTTATCGATTAAGGAGCTCATTCAAATATCAAAATGTTCTCCACAAAAATTTGCGAATTCAATACTGCATGTTGGGAAGGATTTACCATTGCATTCGCAAAACGAGCCCTGAGCAAAACTTCCAATCGATAAATCGCATTCATTGACAAAATAGCATCATTTATTATCATTACAGCAATCTAAATCAATTGCTTCCATATTTAAAGTTTTTTTTGCTTATTCCAAGACACTATTATTAAATAGGCGTAAAAGGAAGTCATGTGATGCACACATCAGCTCGTTTTCACTTACTTCTTCAAAATTACTTTTAAATTTGAGCATTTAATATTGAAAAAAGATTCATAATAAATGTAAGGTAGTCTCTCTTTTTGTGCAATACATTTATATTGAAACGTAAGTCAACACAGTCAAATGCCCATACTTGGGACGGTTTTGAACACCTTTAGTAGCATATTAAAAGTTTAGTAGCCCTACCTTTAGTACCATATTAATTATATGTTTTCCGTTCGAACGAAGTATTCTATTTTTAGGATGTGCCATAGTACTTCATCTCATGACAGGTATATATTTGTAGATATATCCCTTTAAAGATAAAACAAAATTTGTTCATTGTCTCAAGTTAGTGATCCCTCTCTCTAACTCGGAACACTTAACATTTTCATCTTTTTTTCATGTATGCAACAATAGATAATAGTTTTTTTGATAGATCATTTGATAGATAGAAGTAATATAATTTTGTAAACGTTAAAAGATTTCAGAATGTGTACTTGCCCCTGAAAATATTGAATGTGTCTCCAGCGTTCTTAATTCGTCTGAATGTAATATTTGCGCGTTTCCCTCTATATTAAGAAGCATAAAAGGAATTGGTGAACCCAAAAACCTCTTAATGGAGCTGATTTTTAGCTCTACATGTTCATCATTTCACATCTTTTCACATTCATTTTCATAATACGTGAAATTCAAAACAAATAAATTAGTATCATCGATATTTTGAGACACATTTTTATTAGTAGAACTAGCATAAGTAATATTTTGACATTTTGAGAAAACGTCTTTTGCTTTTCAATAGATTCCAAGTATTTTAACAATGCCATTTTTTCTGTCCTGTTATGGTATGACACATTTACTGTCATCAGAATAGTCATCATTTAAAAAAAAAGTATTTATATTTTTACTTCTTTCTACAAAAGGAAGTATTGTATTCGCAAAATAAAATTCATTCAAAAATCGACCTCAATTTCCATTTTACTCACCTCCGAATGAATGTTGAGTTTTTTTTTTTTTTTTTTTTTCGACTCGACCACACATAGATAAGTGCCTAAGAACGTATAGACACGCGAAATATCCATTTAGACGATTCCCGAGTTAATTACAACGAGTTTTCTCGTGACGTCTGTACGTACGTGCGTATGTATGTCGCATAACTCAAGAACAGTATGTCCTAGAAAGTTGAAATTTGGTACGTAGACTCCTAATGGGGGTCTAGTTATGTATCTCGCCTTTTGGTTGCATTCGAGTGTTTCTAAGGGGGTCTTTTGCCTATTTGGGGGGGGGGGAATCATTGTTAATTTCGATGTATACTCAAGTGGTGTTATCATTTGGCGGACACTTGGCGATATATCGCCAGTCTTTTGGTCGCCAAGTTTCGTCGCCAACTTGGGGACAAATTTGGCAATTTTTTTTTTTTTAATTTGGCCTTAAATTGGCCACTGTTGGAGATATTTAGAGATTAAACTACTGAATCACATTAAAATTGCCAGTAATAGGGAAATGACATTAAAATGGAGTAAAAGGAAGTCATGTGATGCTCACACACATCAGCTCATTTTCTTAATACTTTACTTCCTCAATATTCCTTATAGACACTTTTTTTGCCTTAGAACTCTAACTAAGAACGGTGTCTCAAGTTTTTTTTTCAAGTTTTGCATTTTTTCAAATTTATGAATAAATTATTAGTTAAGTGGAAATGAATTTGACCAAATAAGTCACAGGTACATAGCCCATATGAAATGTGCAACAAATTTAAACTGATGCAGCTCAGTTAGCGTAGGTAATCGAAATTATTTCCATACTTAAAAATTGCATATATTTTCGAATTTTTTAAAATTATTAACTAACTATTAAAGCTGATACGTTAAAGTTTAGCTCTCATAGCCTCAAAAGATAACTATTCATTTATTCTGTAACACCATTTATTTCTTACTGGTGAAATACCGACTGACGTACCAGCCCTCAAAACTAAATTCGGCAAAATGTCCCAAGTAAGGGTAATGTCCTAAGTATGGGCACTTGACTGTACCTATTTTTTTCCAAGAAGGATAGGTAAAAAGAAAAAAGTGTTTTAAATTTCAAAACATCAAACTTTAAATAAATTTCAAAACGTAAAAACTTTAAAATAAAATGCAAAAAATGTTTTTTAATTCGAAAGATTATTTCTATATAAGCTCTTTTCGTACTAAAAAGTATAATTTAAAATAAGTATATGATTTTCTGATTGCAACACTCTTTGATCTTTATATCTTTCTGCTTATGTTAATTCTAAAGTAGTCAATAAAATTATAATTAAAAATTCAAGAGAAAAAATCTTGGCGGTATAAAACTCTGTTCGAATAGTTTTTACTATACCGCTAAAATAGTAATTATACGGTTTACAAATTTGTGTTCTATAACGTTGTGATTTCAATATTATTTTCCTATTTTTGAAATTTAAATATAAAAAATGTAAGGTCATAAAAATAAATGAAATTTTACCACATCCAACATAAAATCTAGAACAAACGAGGAATAACGAATATTTAATTTAGAAGTAACAAATAATTCGGCTCGAATAATAGAATGTCAAAATCGAAATTGACTTTAAAACAAATGAAGATTTGACTAAGGAAAAAGAAAAGGAATGAAATTGGGGAGAATGGAATATTCTGCTGCATTAAAATTGCAGGAGGTACATCTAGTTGGCTAATCCTGGAGAGTCATTAATTTGAATTCCCTCTTTTAAACTGAAATCTCGTGACGAGAATCCGAGAACATCACTCGTACAAAAGGACTCGACGTCGATGGAATAATTAATCCGGGAAACTAAAACCATTAAGAACTAACTGTTGCCGGGGCGTTGGCAAGTGGCCACGGCTAGCAATGCTGGCATCTGACCGAAATTTTGTTTTGAAAAAATGCTGCTACCAACTTATTTTTCTTGGCACGTCAACAGGCTGAGGGAGAAATAACTTGATGCGCAACACATGCCTGATCCAACGTGTTCGAGAAGGAAAACAACGGCATGAAGAAAAAAAAGTCGCTTATTAATAAGAAAGTCGGAATTTAGTCAACATGTCGTCCGTTTCTGCAGGGGCGGATGGTTCATCAAACCGTTTAAGTGGCGTGGAAGAGTGATGTTGATGTAAAGTGGCGCATCAGGTGGTTTTGGTTTTCGGGACATTTAACAAGAGTTCAAACACGTAAACAAGTATGACGAGCAGCTAATACTTTAAATAATTGATGCAACCACGTGTTGCTTGCCAGAGACACGCCAGAACTGCTACTTTTTACGAGTGCGACAGGGACAAATTAAATATGAAAATAAACTCTGCATGAGGGATCCTTCTTCCCCCAAGAACTTATATCCTTGACGAAAGATCTTATTTTCCTTCTCAAAATAGAAGAAAAACATACACACACGCAGTTTATAATACACAGTAAAATGAGGAAATTCTAAGAATAATTTAAAAGTTAATTAGTTTTATATGTATCATACACTAACAATACATAGATGCTTATAAATTGCATATTTTTGGCTTGTGGACAATATCTATATTTTAAAACGATATCGTGTGGAAGTTATACATAGTTCATAGCTCACACACTCTAGGGTCCCCCGTACCTACCACTATTTACGATTTTACCGGTTGGATTGGGCTGAAGAAAGCTCTGTTTTTTGATCAAGACCAGAAGCTGAGCAATTCCTGGTCCAGCAGCCCCAGTGGTATTGGTTCACTCGGAGGACTTTGTGGCCACGACACATTTAACGTGCCCCAGCTATCATTAACGAGCATGGAGGATCTTCGACCGGCTGTTCTATTCCAGCCGGTCGAAGATGCCAGGTCCGGGATCCTTCAGTCCCAAATCCAATTCATTAACTTTCAAGCCACCGCGGTCTCATGGTTCATATACCACACGTTGATAACATATTTAAGGCATTTCTTGAATGTTGAAGACTTTTTTAAATAGTATAATATTTCAAAAGCTTAAAACTACAGACTTTTTTTTTTTTTGAGCTCATAGTGATGTCGATACACCGGTTGAGATATCTGCAGGCGACTCGTAACAAATCTCTACAGCACGCATATTTTCCACAAATATATGATCTTGTCGATTTAATCCACCTCTTCAACATTTCAACAATAACTCCTAAATACTTATAAGCAAATCTCTATCAGTAACCTTATGCACGCTCTCCACAAATATAATCGCCGGCAATCAAATCAAGAGTCTTTATAATTAAAAAACACCACCAGCTCAGTTACTCCATCCGAGGACTGCAGTTTCGTGCTTTTTAGCACTCATCAGCCCGGAATAGGAATCACATGAGCTGGAGGCGAAAAACCTCTTAATTATGTGATTCCTGTTCCGGGCTGATGAGTGCTAAAAAGCACGAAACTGCAGTCCTCGGATGGAATAACTGAGCTGGTGGGGTTTTAAAAGTATTTCTGCCTTAGTCCTGGCTTAGGGCAGTAACTTACTACAAAAGTCTTTATGTTAAAAACTCCTGTTTTGAGATAATGATTTGCAAGTTCAAATTGCCACTAAGAAAAATTAGTAAAAATCGTTTTACAAATGCTTAGCTTCTACAGTAGGTTTACAGATTTAACTTTTAAAATGTGTAGTTGATTTATGTAACGCAAAAGCAAATTGTAAATTTCAATACACAGTTGTAGTACGTCAAAACCTTTTTAGTGGAGTTAGTGACTGTGTGTGAACACGAGTATATGATCCTGCAGATTCTTTCTGCCGACTTAATAATAAAACCTCAAACAGTTACAAGTACATTTTCCACAAATATACGATCCTGAAGAATTTATAAGCAATCCACACACGATATTGACAAAGGTGACGACATAATAGAGAATACAGTAGAACCTCCTTTAAGGAACAACCTCCGAATAAGGGACACCTCTATTTAAGGGACATTTTTTCTGGTCTCAGTCCCTTTGAATTGGGACCTTCATGTATTTGCCTCTGAATAAGGGACACTCTATTTAAGGGACAAATACAGAGAAAACTTACAAAAATTTAAGTGTCTCAAATTCAACTAGTAAAATTTTGACATTGTAAAATTTTTGCTTAAATTTACATCCAAGTTTTTTCCTCTCAACAACTTATTCAAGTAGGCTAACAGCCAATGGATAGTCAACGACCCATGAATATTTTTGTGTAAATAAAAATTCAAATGTGAACACTGATTAGAATTTAAATTCTACTGAATTTTAAATTGCCTGAAATCAAACAAGTCCATGTAAGGAAATACTTCAACATAATTCATGTATGCTACAAAACTTCACCATTGTCAAATTTTTGATTAAAGTTTAATTATTAAAAAGATGAGTTTTGAGAATTGAATAATTTTGATTTGTATTCAGTGCACTGTTTGACCACGGATTGTATGGAATTGGCAAACATGCAGTTAAGGTGATTCCATCTGAATGAGGGGAAAAATAAAAATTTTATGCACATATTCCGCTTATTTGAATGAGACTCTGCTTAATTTAGAGGCTAACATACATCTGCAAAATCTGACATCCCTGAAAACTAATAGATGCTTCCATTTCCGCGTGTAAACCGGATGTTAGCCTTTCCATACTATCCGTGGTTAGACAGTACATTAATAATTTTTAGCATTTTATATTGAATATTAATAACATTTAGTTTTTACGAAATTATACTGAGTTAAGTACTCAGCAAGCATCAATACATCTACCTCCGAAGAAGGGACAACGCCATTTAAGGGACAATTTTTCTGGTCCCCTTAGTGTCCCTTATCGAGAGGTTCTATTATACAACGCATTGGAACTATCCCTTTTAAACATAGGTTCCACCAAACGGCAAAGTTCATCTGGCGCAAGAATATCAAATTGCACTTACTGTTAATTATTTTATGTGTGAAAATATGTTAAATTTAAATCGAGTGTTGATTACAGCAAAGAATATTACTATTGTGCGTTTAAATGTATTCGAGCTTTCGCCACATTAAAAATATTTGTTTAAAATCATTGTCTCACATTGTATATGGTATGAATAGTTAAAAGTTAGATGGGTGAACTACAGTTCAAAGTAAAAATAAAGTAAAAGTTAACTTACCATTAATTCCCTCATTTTTATTATCTTTACAGAAAGATAAGTAGTGAAAAATGGGGTGGTACTCACCTAAAAAGAACAAGAAAAAATTAGCCTAATTTCTAACCTAAATTCAAAGTAATGAGCAAAAAGAACCAGAAATAATGTGACAAGATTATTTAACATATTTTTAAGTGAGTGAACTTGAATTTACGTACTAAACCTCTTACTCTTTAAAAGTAAAACCTTCTTTATTCTATTTATTTATTTTTTTAATTGAGTTATTTTTTTAAATTATTTTTTAAAAAAAATATGAAAGTCATTAAACAAGCATCTGAAAAAGATTTCGAGCAATAACATCAGAGGGGAAAATCTTTCTGAGCATTGTAGAAGGAATAAATAAGTTGAATCACAGAACTAACAATCAAACGTTGAAAATATTGCAAGTGAGAAAAATTATCATGAAATGAGATAACTAAAAATTTAAACGCAAATATTATAATCCACTTGAAATGCACTAAACAGAACTTTTGATTAACAGTTTATTATTTATTACTCGTATGTCAAAAGCAGAAAACATAACCAAGACGAGACTCTGGTTATTAAACTAATAATAATAATAAGACATATCCGGCAGACAGGAAAACCATAATTCCACTCTGCTGACTAAAAACAAACTAAACCGTCTGAATAGAGGAGGCTGCAGTACAATTATTCACGAAATTAGAATTTTATCCCGGGCAAAAAGGAACCACAATGGAAAATTTGTTATTATTACGAGGCTTGTTTTTAAAGTAAGGTCCGTTTAGAAATAAAAAAAGAACGAGTATAGATAGAGCAAAGACATTTATTGCACAAAAATATACCACCCTTACGCTATATTTTGACATTGCTCCCGTGATTTTCCAAGCATTTGTCATAGCGTGGTACAGGTTTTTGTATACCTATTCGTACAAATTTGCCGCCTGTGTAGACGACCCTGAGAACTCTTACAGGATTTTGGCTGGGACGTTTTTGAACATCCTCTGAGTCTGCCTGCACCTCGCTCGCAGCAACTTTCATTTGTTTCGGCATCTAAAGTCTTTCCTAGGTGGCCTGTGGCGCAACAGCAATAATGAGCTCAGAGAACATGTTACCCCATGGTTGACTACACAGGCGGCAATTTTCTACGAATAGGTATACAAAAACCTGTACCATGCTATGACAAATGCTTGGAAAATCACGGGAGCAGTGTCGAAATGTAGCGTAAGGGTGGTAGATTTTTTTGCAATAAATGTCTTTGCTTTATCTGTTCTCGTTCTTTTTTTATTTCAAAACGGACCTTACTTTAAAAACGTCCCTCGTATGTCTAATATACATGCAAGAGAGATATTTCTCGTTTATGAAAGTCAGCCAATATATAAAGATCACACTATCAAGCGTCACTGATTTTTGCAAGATCTGGCCAAACTTTTTTTAAAAAGTATAAAATAAGCATTTATTGAAAGTTTAATGTTCATAGAAAAGCAAAAATGTACTGAAAATTAAAATAAAATATATAGCCATAACGTGCGGCGTTCCGGGTATTATGGCACCAGTGCACCTCTGCTTGACACCAAATAGGTCCACCGCTGAGGAAAAGGAAGTTTTCAAAAATGAGTACATTCGTGCTCTCAAATTTTCTTGAAACCTATTGTTTCAAATATGAGTTTTCAAATACGTGTGCTGAATCATTTCATACTCAAAAATGAGTTCATAACTCGGTTAATAGGGTAGACCGGGGAACATTTACGAGTTTTTTTTTTTTTTTTTTTTTTTTGTTTTAAATGAATTTTCTAATTTTTCTGTTTGAACCTAGGAAATTTTAGGCATTGTGATTTTATGAAGCAGTTAATGAAGTCCAAATTTGTATATTCAGTTGTTGCTCAGCTTTTGTTTTTAATCGTAAAAAAAAATGTTTTTTAAGTCCAAGTCGGTTGAGAAAACTCGTTCCAAACACGGGGCAAATTTACGCATCGAGTGGGGCACGTTTACGCATATTAAAAATAATACCAAGCAGTAAAGTCAAATAGATATTTAACCAAATTTAAATATTTTATTTCCCTTAAAACACTTTTAAAATAAGAAAATATCAAACAATTAATTAAAGAAAAACTTTTAGGACTAAAATTATAGGACTTATTGCTAATTAACAACAGAAACTATTTAGTCATCTTCTTCATCACTGTTAGATTTTACTAACAAAAATAAAGT
Source organism: Uloborus diversus (assembly GCF_026930045.1). Classification (NCBI taxonomy): domain Eukaryota; kingdom Metazoa; phylum Arthropoda; class Arachnida; order Araneae; family Uloboridae; genus Uloborus; species Uloborus diversus. The sequence goes on from NC_072734.1 coordinate 11,690,628, forward strand.
ATTTCTTTTCGCATATTTGTCACGGGACTGCGTTTTGACATCTAAGACATGGAACCTTACTGTCTTGTCCTTTTTTTGATTGGTTGTGTACTTTCAAACAATAGATGCAAGCACAATTTTTTACTTCGTAAACCGTTCATTAATTCATAATCGTTCATTAACTTCCTTTTAACAGAGTGATTTAACTTTTTCCTTGTCACAGGTTTTGGGTTCATACTTTTTTCTTTGATGTCTTCTATTTTTGCTTCAATAGAAACTTGTAAATTTTAAAGTATTGTCCCCCCCCCCTTTTTTTGTCCATTTTGTTTTTTTGTTTTTTTTATTGTAGCTTCTAACTGTTCTTGTCTGAGGGCTTCTTTAATCGGAGCATCAGTTAGGATTCTGAGCATTCTTATTTTTTTTTCCTTTCCTGGTTCTAAAGCTTTGGTCCTTAAACTTTTTCAAATGGTCTCTCAGTTGGGGTAGTACACATGTGACGATGTGGAAGGCCTACTGGGAAAAATACTGGGATTATCAATAAGCCCTTTCAATATTTTGACATCTAACGTGGTTGTGCTAGTGCTTTTAACTTAATGTCTTACTATCTTTAAAATAAAGAAAATGTATTACAGGCTGAATAGTGTATAAAGTTAACGCTGAACAATCATGAAGACAACAATATATGATTGTAAGCTATAGGCAACGAATCTTTTACTTAATTTAAAATAAATGGTGATTTTCAAAACTAAATAATCTGAAAATACTAAAGATTTGAAACAGTACAGAGCGAAAAAAGCGTCCGAGGCCCGTTTAGAAGTAAGACAGAGTAGTAAGACACAGTAAGAACGTGCGTAAATGTGCCTCAATTAAAATGCGTAAACGTGCCCTGTCGGCAAGTTTGGATTATTTTTAACGTGCAAGAAAATTTAATAACTTTTCTGTCCATACAAAAACAATTCTCAAAAAGGGATAAAATTTTGCTAATTTTTATATATTTATTTGTTCTTAACTGTGTATTATTTATTCAAAATAAGCTTCAAAACGTTCAACACAAAATTTACTCAGCTTGGTAGAAAACATATTTTCCTATCCGCATGCTAAACTGAAGCTCGACTGATGCTCAAAAACTTGTGAGAATATTGGCTAGGGAGCAGTATCAACCTGATATGACTGCTGGCTCTCCAGTTATAACTCGTTTCGGGAAAAGGACACTGCGTAAACGTGCCCAGGTCTACCCTGCTCAATTTGGAAATTATTACATATTCAAAAATGAGCACTAATACCTCAAAAATGAACACATGCTGAAATGGGTATTTGAATGTTTTAAATTTGAATACCACATAATCGGAGCCATTTTGACTCAGCGATATGTTCAAATTTGAGTACTTTTTTGTCATTTTTGAAACTGCTGTTCTTAGAATTTATGTTACATTAAAATAAACCTTCTTGATACACATGAGGGTTAAGAGCAAAAATGATGTACCTCACGAAAATAAAGTTTTGTGTAATTGAATGGTTTCGTAGCCCCTTTTACACAAAACACTAAGCTGCTGTGTTTTCTGGTTACTATATTTCGGTAAATGGTTGAACCTAGACTTTTCACATGAAATCGAATGATGTTAAAACTAATTTCTGACGTAATCTACCGACGATCCCGTTATGCCATCCAGAATTCCGTCCATGTTATGGACTCATCAGTCTAGAATAGACAAAATGTCATCTCATTGAAGCTAAGACTGCCAACAAACGGGTAGCGAAAATAAATTTCGCACCCCAGCGGGAGTCCGCAGCATTGGGATGGTTCAACTTGTCAACTGAAATTCCAGACTGATGAGTCCAGAACAAAGACGAAACTGCAGTCTCTGGATGGCCTCAACCAGGCTGTTGGTATACTACATGCAGTTCTGTCATAAGCCCTGGCTTAAGGACGGTAATTTGCTGCCTTCTGATGGTTCAAATACAAACTAAAACTGACTTCCACCACTTTTGCTCTCAGCGGCTAATGGATATACAATAGAGCCTCCCTTAAGGGACACCTCCGAATAAGAGACACCTCTATTTAAGGGATATATTCTCTGGCCCCAGTCCCTTTGAATAGGGACCTCCATGTATTTGTCGGTAATTATGGGACGCTCTATTTAAGGGAGTCACAGAGAAAAAAAAATGACCAAAAATTATGTATAAGTGCATAAAAAAGTGAGTTTACTGGAGTCAGGTACACCTTTTCCTCTAAAAATTAATTGAAGAGAGTTTAACATTAACATATAACATATGTTCAAGAAACAAGCATATAATGTAAAAGTCTTGCAGAAAGTTACATGCATGATTTGCCCACCCAGATAATTAATCAAGTAGGTTCAAGGACAAGGAAGAGGGCACAGAAACTGACTAGCTTTTTATATAAAAATTGAAATTGGAACACGAATTGTAATTCGCGATGTTATGCATTGTAAATTTCATGGCATGAACAAAATTCATGCTATGAATCACTTCAAAATAATTGCTTTATGCGGCAAAGCTTTGGACTTACCAAACATTTGACTCAAATAAAATTAATAAAGTAATAAAAACTTTAAAAAATCATTAAGTGTGAATCTTATTTAGTTGTGTGAAAAATGTATAGTATTAAATCTTAAATGTTTGTTAAAAAATATATATATACTGAGTTCACACATTGCAGGAATAAACCAAAATATATCTCCGAGGAAGGGACACCTCTATTTAAGGTACATAATGTCTGGTCCCATTAGTGTCCCATATTGAGAGGTTCTACTGTATAACAACTATATTTTGTCAGTTCAAAGACAAATATAGCCATCACGAAATCGGTTGCGACATATATGATGCGTTTAAAACACGTCCAGCCCTCCGAAATGCATAATTCAATTTGCTCGAACCAAGGAGGCTGCTTTCGAAGTGATTAGCTCCGAAAATGAAACACAGAAGAACACGCGTTTATCTTGTTATACTAAGTATAGACCAAGAGAAAATATCCCAGCGATAAGATCTGAAGAAACGACGTCTGGAATACAAATCGAGCGTCTCCCGACTTAGTTCAGACGCATCTGGAGTGTGTGGAGTTTCATTAGGTTAAGAGAAAAGACTTGTTGAAACTCTGAAATTCAATTTTCTCGCAAGAGCGTGTGAAAAACAGATTAACCATTCGGTAGGGTTGTTGTGAGTCTTTAATTAAGGTACAGAAGCAACAGGAGAAGTAAAAAAGAAGTCGTGGTAGTTAACGGTATTTAATTAAGACCGGACAAATTGAATTTCTGTTTAAGTAGCGAAAAATGTGTTACCTAAAAACAATGTTTAAAAGAAAAGGGAAGAAAGAAAAAATTCCAGTCACTAAAAATAACGAGCTGATGTGTGCATCACATGACTTCATTTTACTCCAATTTATTGTCATCGCCCCATTATTGGCAATTTTAATGTGATTCAATTGTTTACTCTTTAAATATCACCAACAGTGGCCAAATCAAAACCAAATTTAATTAAAAAAATCGCCAAATTTGTCACCAAGTTGGCGACGAAACTTGGCGACCAAAAGACTGGCGATATATCGCCAAGTGTCCGACAAATTATATCACCACTTGAGTTTACATCGAAATCAACACTGATTGCCCCCCAAAAAAGTGTAAAAGACCCCTTTAGGAACATCCGAATGCAACTAAAAGAGAAGGTGCACAACTAACCCCACTAGGAGCCAACGTACCAAATTTCAACTTTCTAGGACATACCGTTTTTGAGTTATGCGAGATACATACACACATACATACGTACATACGGACGTCACGAGAAAATTCGTTTTAATTAACTCGTGGGTCATCAAAATGGATATTTCGGGTGTCTGTACGTTTCTAGGCATATATCCACGTGTGGTCGGGTCGAAGAAAAACTCAACATTCATTCGGGGGTTAGAAAAATGGAAATTAAGGCCGATTTTTCAGTGAAAATTTTTTCGCGAATACAATACTTCCTTTTTTGTAAAAGGATGTAAAAAAAGGGGGGAGGGGGACAGAAATTTTAAAGGAAATAGCAATTGGCCCTATATAGGTAGTAAGCATCATGTTCCAAGTACACTACTTCTACCTTGATCAACGAAAAGAATGTTCCACGGAAATTTTAACGTAAATTACCAATGCATAGAAATATGAATAAGTTTGACGTTTTCTTGAAATGGGAGGAAGGAGGGGTGAATGTACATTTAATCAAAGCGGCCAATTTAGACCCTTCATTGAATCTATTTGATGCGACAACTCGAATCGTAATAACGTGGTATTTCTTTATTTCAAAGTTTTCATTGGGTCCCAAAATCTTGAGAAAGCTGTAGGAACTTCCCATAGCTCGAACTACCAACAACTCGAAGGTTTTAGCCGGTCCTTTAAATTCTGTATTCAAAACACTTTCCTACCCAACAGTTGAGCAATTCTCTTTTTAGGTTGCAATTAATTGTTCGACTGGGCCTCAAAAGGGTGCAGTAACTCAAAAAGTTTGTCCCACCGTACTGAAAATGTATGCTTAGGACTTGCTTAGCGTATACTTTAAAAATGACTTCACTAATCTTTTTACTTCCTTTTACAAAAAAGGAAGTATTGTATTCGCGAAAAAATTTTCACTCAAAAATCGGCCTTAATTTCTATTTTGCTCACCCCCAAATGAATGTTTTCGACTCGACCACACGTGGATATATGCCTAGGAACGTACAGACACACGAAATATCCATTTTGACGATCCCCGAGTTAATTACAACGCGTTTTCTCGTGACGTCTGTATGTACGTATGTATGTGCGTATGTATCTGGCATAACTCAAAAACGGTAGGTCCTACAAAGTTTAAATTTGGTACGTGGACTCCTAGTGGGGTCTAGTTGTGCACCTTCTCTTTTGGTTGCATTCGGATGTTCCTAAGGGGGTCTTTTGCCCCTTTCTGGGGGAAATCATTGTTAATTTCGATGTAAACTCAAGTGGTGTTATAATTTGGCGGACATTTGGCGATATATTGCCAGTCTTTTGGTCGCCAAGTTTTGGCGCCAACTTGGCGATTTTTTTTTTTTTTAAATCTGTGTCAATTTGTCCACTGTTGGTGATATTTAGAGAGTAAACAATTGAATCACATTAAAATTGCCAATAATGGGGGAATGACATTAAATTGGAGTAAAAGGAAGTCATGTGATGCACACATCAGCTCGTCTTTTTAATGAAGTCGAACACGACATCAAATAGATTTTCAGGGGATATCTTCCTCCAATCGGAGACTCCTGAAGTCAAATTAGATATTTCGAGCCATTTTGAGAGTTGTTAGTAACACACACCTCCCGTACGTTGTTATTGTGCCATTTTAAGCAATTGTTGCAGGTTTTTAGTTGCAAAATATTTCGGTTTTCAGATGTGAATGAAAATGAGTTTCAAGTCAAAACATTTAATACGTGAACAACAAAGAAGTCACTTCAAATCCACATTAGAATTTTATAATTAGAATTACATACCACTGGCTGCGAAGAATATTCTGTTACTAAAATTCGTAGAACACTTACTTAATCAGGACTCGATAAAATTCATTTTAGTTTTTTCTCCTCATTGCTTAGAAATCCTTTTAGAGGACCAGCTCTTCTGCTGCTGACAGTGATCAATTGTTAGGGAGCGACACCAAAAATTAATTACTCGGTGTGAGAATCCTTTTATCGATAATCAATAGTTGGCATCTGAACGAATCAAGGCGAGGAAAACTACGTATATCGTGTTCCACAATTCAGCCGCAGAGCATAAAATAAATCTCAAACATCGTTGGTATCTCGAAAGAGCGATATCCGATAGAACGACTTACCAGACATAGAGTAAATGGACATTGAATTCGGCGAAAATTGACTAAAAAAAATTTTTTTTTTTTTTTTTTTTTTTTTTTTTTTTTTTTTTTTGTACTTTAAACCATTTCTCTACCTAACTCAAAAAACCGCTTAACGATTGGACATTTTTTAACAAAGTTACGACTGCTTAAAAATAGTACACAAAAACAATTTTTTATGGGATATTCCTCTCAAACGCAGCTGTTAAGCAGTAAACAAAGCAGGCCTAAACAATTTTCGTATAATAAAAATAAGTATAAATATTGTTCTTGTAAGAAAACATTGTTAAATAAATAATGACAAATAAAAAACAATGAAAAAGAGGTTTTAAAAGGTAAGTGCAAATTATACTTTAATTGCATTTTACGCGAAATGAAATTTTCTCGATTTTCATACCGATAAAATGCTTCATCCAACACAATTTCCGTTCTAAGTACACGAAATTCAAAGTTTAGCCCCATGTTTTACCAAATAATAAAACTTGGTATGCTTTATAGAATCTAATTTCAGGAAGGTTTAAAAAACTCGACTAAAAATTACTAGCAGGAGAAATTTCGGGGAATTTTTATCAAAGTATTTTTTTTTAATTAATTTAATTTTTAAGGAATTTACTAACTGATACCAATTTTTCTTCGTGATGATTTATTACGAATTAAAAAGAAAAAAAAATAAGCAAAAATGTAAAAAATTAAATCGCGTGAAGCATTTTAAATTTTTCAAAAAATATTAATTTTTTTTTAAATTTTAAAATAAGTTGGAGCTGGTTTTTCTTTTTGTGTAGTATTATATGTATTTATGCTTAAATACATATGCACAAGAAATTTTAAGTATCTAGAGTGAAAAATAAAAAAAAAAGTAACTTAACTTCTACCGTCCCCTTAAATCAAGTCTGGTTGCAACAGGAATGTTTCGGCCAATTATATAATCTTCCAGAATATTTGGAATACTTTAAAACTCATCCCGTTTATAAACAAGAAGTTCCGTCTAGAACTATACGAGCCTACTTTCCCGTACACCCATACTACTTTCTAGTACCTGATCAATATTCTCAAAAATAGCTGCAATCCCAAATTGTTTCAAACATATTTTTGCTAATTTTTAGGAATAAAGTATTCCTCACACATCTAAAAAAATTAGATGCGTAAAAAAAAAACACCTTTTAAACAAAGCACATAATACACTTTTTTGCCTTAAAAAAATTCTTTAACAGCATTCAAAACGAAAAAATAATAATTAAAATTAATAAGCCTATTAAAATAAATACATCATATCAAAAAAAAAATCGTTTCTTTTTCCTCTGTTGCCAAAAATAATTTTTTTAATGAATTAATGCACTTACCAAAATAAATAAAAACAATAAAATGTCAACATAAAGAAATACTTTTCATTGTCAAAAAGAAAAAAAAAATCGTCTGCGCATATCGTTATGTAGAAACATAAATGACTTCGAGTTTATTCGCCGAAAACTGAATACCTAAATTAAAACTTTAGCGTGAAAATAAAAACAAATCATATCAACAATAATTATTTCACAGTGAAAACCATAGCTGCGGAGTCAAAGTCGGAGTCAATCTCATTTTGGGATAAAAGAATCGGAGACAAATATCCAAGAATCGGAGTCAGTCATTTGTCCTCCGTGTATAAACTTTTGCCAAAGCTACGAAGTCGGGGAGTCGGAGTCCGATTAATTGTAGGGCAAAGGAGTCGGAGTCAGTAGCCTCTAAATTTTCGGAGTCTGGAGTTTGGCGTCAAGAGCTATTTCCAACAAAATTTGTTTGAAAAAAATCATTCAAGCACGGAATCTACCTTGACTTTCAGTTTCCCCGTAGGCGCTAATGTTAAGTTTTTTTGAACTGTTCAAAATTGAACAAAAAGTAATTCAAATCAAAAAGTGAAATATGGGAATGAGGTGTCCTCGCCGAGATCTTTCGAACAAAAAAAAGTTTGTTCGAATCGGACTATTCATTCAAAAGTTATTGGGGGGGGGGGACAGACCGACAAACATTTTTCCCCATCTCAATACCCTACTTTCCAATTTTTAATTTTTCGATATTTATTTAATTATTTTATTTATTTTTGATTTTTCTTTTGTTTTTCGCGATATTTTTAAGATGCATTAAGCCTTCTTTCATGATTTTTTCTTCTTTTTCTGACTTTTACTGGGAAAGTAGGCTAAAAAGGGATGAGTCTCATTAAGATTCCGTCCGACGACTGGAAAGGTTCGACGGAATAGAATAAGAAAAAGAAGTATTTGTTAACGAAGATGAAAGGGAAAAAGAAGAATTTCATATTAAAAAGAATAAGAAAGAGAAACATCTTCTCATGACGGTTAAGAAAAACTTAAAAAGGGATTGATGAAGAAGTAGAAGCAAGTGAAGAGTTAGATGATAAAAGCGAAAACTCAATAGTGATATAGGTGTTTTTTTTGGCTTTCAAAACTTCAGTTTACTCTGAAAAATGCCATGACATTTTTTACTCTTCCTTCTCTCTCTTTCCCTTATCTCTTTTTCCTTTTTTATTTATTTATTTATTTTTCTTCCTTGTAATCATGTTTCCAAGTTTTGTTCTTTTCCCGTAAAAATTTGCATCAAACTTCATGGCAACGAAAAATACATCAATAAGATCCAAGTTTGCTATGATCATTACGTACACATGTTTCATTATGGAAAATGGAATGGAATATAATGTGATGGAAGACATTGAATCACATTAAAATAGATTGATAATCATTTCAGACATGGACAATCATTTTCAATCGCTGCATCCAGGGGCGGCATTTCAGCATTTCGTTTGGGGGGTCGAGTTTCTTTAACATGAATTTCCTCAGAACGGTATAAAATACATATTGGTTAACAAGAACTGATAATTAAAAGGTTTTAATGTTAAGAATAATTAGGTTTGTAAAGAACAATTAAAACTTTTTCGACCGAAGCTTTAAATTTATTTTGTTATAAGTTATCTCATAAAATATCTCGGTACTAGTTTTTATTTTTTAGTAAAGTTTTAATCTGCTATTTTTGGAGTCAGGAAGAACAGAAAATTTTGTAACTATAGTTAATCAATATCCAATGACTTAATTTATTGCCAGTATAGCTAAAAAGGAAGGTCTTGCTTTGCCTCATTGCGCTTCGAAGGCAACTCTCTAACCTCCTGAGACACGAAAGTCAAAATTGGTTGACGTTCAGTTCTCCTATAACTTTCTGGTTGTGTGCGTAGTTTTTTACACCGATGAAGAGGCTCCATTATTGTAGCCTTGAAATAGCGATATGCTGTATTTTCGTGTAAATTTGTGCTTTATTTACGTCGGTTTTTCAATTTAATCACGGAAGTCATCTTTCAAATGACTGACCTGATTGAAACAGTCAAAAAACAATGGAAGCAAGAAAGTTATGTAAAAAAAAGCACATTTCCTTTAGATTCCTCTCTTTAAAATAACCAAGAAAACTTTTTAAATAGGCTAGTATTTATTTTGTGTCATTAAAAAGTATAGTCACAATTCACAAAACAATTCCTCTTCTCTCATGCTATTACTTATAAGTGTAATATTTTCTTTTTCGCTTTCTATAACCGACCTACATAATATTGAAATTAAGACCAATAATAAATATATCTCATTAAATCCTGTCTCAATTTCTTGAGAAACTGAATTGATCAGTTTATTCAAAATATTGATTTAATATTTTGACTAAAACTTCATCTGGGTTTTGTCCCCTCTTCCACATTGGCGTACATTAAAAACTGTTACGAAAAGTTCCACACCTGGTTCAAGTATGCATTAATGCGAAAATTACTAAGAGTTTCAATTGTCAATCCAAGAATTAAGATTAGCAGATTAGCGAATTAAAATTTTTATGATAGAGTGTAGCATTTATCAAAAAAAAAAAAAAAAAAAACCGCTCCGCAGTATAAATAAAGTAAACAAAAAATTCAGACAAAGGCATACATATTAAAATGACATCAAATTTTTTATCAATGAAAAGGTCGCTTTCCAGTAATTCTTCCATGGGGCTTTTATAACTCTTGAAGACCATCTTGTGATCAGAGATTGTCAAGCAAAGAGCCTCAAGATACATTTGTTGATGTGAAAGTATTTTTTGATGTGGGATGTTTTTTAAAAATAGCATATCTTTACAAAAAGTTTCCATGAAAGCATATGATACACCAAGTTGCTAAAATATGTTTCTAGTACATGGCATCAATGAACACTTACTAGCTGAACATTAAGTTATAATATGAGCATAAAAATTTATGTAAAATGACATGGAATTTACGCGTAAAAATTGCACAGTCTCTACACTGTACGGGTATCTCATACAAGATGCACCATCATAACATAGATTACTCAATTTTGAAATATTTAACCCATATGAAGAGATCACTTCTTTAGTTGAGGCAAACACTTATCCTCCATCAGTTTTTTCTGTTCTGAAAATTCAGGCAACTGATTTTCTAAGTTATTTAAATTGAATTTTACCATTTTATGTTATTCTTAGTGAAAAATTTGGGGGTGCAACCGCCCCCTCTCGCACCCCCTATTTGCCGCCCCTGGCTGCATCCCACGATCATTTTATCTGCACTTCGAAATTCCCGGTAATAAATTTATTCATAGTTCTGGGAGCCATATTAAAATTATAATTAGTCGCCTTTCTGACAATCTGTAAGGCAATAACCATTAAAATACAACACGGAGAGAAAAAAAATCGATGCAGTCAGAACTTGGAATATTATTTTGAGAAATTGTGGCCTGCAAGAAAAAAAAATGCAACTTTTATGTATTTGAGGATCTGCTCTTTCCGCGCCACTTAATTTTATTTCATTCTTCCCATCCACCCACGCGTTTGGAAGAAATCAATACCAGTTAAGTGTCAAAGACCGGCCGTGGATAAAACTGGGTCAACCCTGTTCTTCTTTTAAATTATTGTCATGACAAACAAGAGATTTTTTGATAAAAAGAACGAAGAATCTTTTTCCTCCAAATAAAGTGAAATTTACTTTTTCAAACAGAGATGAAGATATTTCGAACGAAGAAAGAAAACAAGAACATGTTGTACAACATAAAGACGATAGTCATTTGGATATTTTATTAAAGCTATGTTAAAAGTACACTAAATCCAAGGGTGCCCTAAGGGGGAGAGGTTATGGCACACACAACGCATTGAAGTGTTTTGGGGGGTTGTCATAAGGGGTTTAGGCTCTCATTAATGATGGGGGCTTCGCAACATTTGAAGAAGTGAGTCATTTCTTTGGGGAGGATGGTCACTCCTGCATCATAAGTTCGATATTTCATGCTGAACCATCAAAGTTAAAGATAGTATTTTTGTAAACACTTACAAAAGCTTTAAATATTTGAGTTTCATTATTGTCCTTTTCAAGTTCAATTCCAAGAGCTTGAACCTCATCCTTCTTTTTGTGGAGTTTCCTCGTAGCTTCATCTTTTAAAATTAATTTATTTTATTCGTCTTCTGCTCAACTTCTGGGCTTTAATTTTTTTAGCACCCATTAATGTCTTGTATTCGCTAATATTAATTTTTATTATTCCCCATTCAAGGTCTTAAACTTACTGGACTTCGTACTGTCTGCTTAAAGATTTTGGATCCTATTTGTTTAAGCGTTGAACAAATTGATAAGGGTTCAAATGAAAAGTGGTGCAGCAATGAACAAATCTGACCATTAAACAAACAAAAACGATCCAGTGGTCTATTTTTTAGAACGGTTATAAAACAGCGATTCCTAAACTTTTTAGGCCACGGAACCCTTAGTGCTTTGCTTTTACTCCAAGGAACCCCGTCATTGTTTATGACCTAAAGTGGACCAGTACAGTGGAAAATCAAAATATTTTGCAACTGCTCACTCGTGGCGGAACCCTTTCCATCCTTCGACGGAGCCCTGGGGTTCCGCGGAACACACTTTGGGAATCGCTAGTATAGAAGAAAGCAGTGCCGTCCCGCGATTCCTGCGGCGGGGGAAGAGGGGGGGGGGGCGCAAGAAGTGTGAGAGAGTACGCTCTAAGAAAATAACACTAAGGTAAAATTATATAAGCAAATTTCTTATAAGGGGCCTACTTATAAACCTTACGGGGGGGGGGGGGAGGGTGCTCGCAACGAAGTCTATGTACGCTACTGGAAGAAAGTTAATTAATTTATTGTGGCAAAAGACTAAAAAAAATTTACTGAAACGAGCTGATATGTGCATCACATGATTTCCTTTTACCCCATTTTAATGTCATTTTTCCATTATTGGCAATTTTATTGTGATTCAATAATTTGATCTCTAAATATCACTAGAAGGGGGAAACAACTAGACCCCACTAGGAGTCTACGTACCAAATTTCAACTTTCTAGGACATACCGTTCTTGAGTTATGCGACATACATTAGATCATACGTACATGCAGACGTCATGAGAAAACTCGTTGTAATTAACTCGGGAATCTTCAAAATGTATATTTCTCGTGTCTATATGTTCTTAGGCACTTATCCACGTCTGGTCGAGTCGAAAAAAAATCTCATCATTCATTCGGTGGCGAGAAAAATGGAAATTAAGGTCGATTTTTGAGTGAAATTTTTTTCGCGAATACAATACTTCCTTTTTTGTAAAAGGAAGTAAAATGAAATAAAGAAAAAAGATGGGGGAACTGTGAATTGACTCGGGGAGGGGTTATTGCACTGATCGAACAACGGCATTCATGTAACAGGTAAAGGTTTCAATATACCCAATTACTACAGCTAGTTATCTGGCTTTTCTAGAAATTCAATTTTATCACACGTTTTTTGTCCAGTGGACTTTGATTGTTTACGCGAAAAGGAACCTTTCGCCAAGGAATTCTCTGAGACAATCAAGTTGGTAGAATCTAATTTATCGCACGATAATCACTATCTTCACTTCATTATTTTTCTTTATCAACTGCTCATGAAAATAATTTTTTAAAAAAAGGATCCTAAAACTCAATTGAACTGTTTTTTTTTTTTTTCAAAAAACAATCAAGCACCAAGCTTTTAAATTTCGGAAAAAATATTTTTAGCATATTAAAATTTTTCGGTAACGATTACAAGAATTTAAACTGAATGGGAGACATATTTCGGAATACTCGTATTTCATTTAATATATAGTGCATTTTCGGTGTTGTTAAGCCTATTAAACAATTTAACATGATGGTACTTTTTTTTTTCTTGAAATTAGAAAACTGACTGCTCTTTGAAATAAACTATTTCATTCTGACAGTGAATGGAATTCAATGTATATATATATATATATATATATATATATATATCAGTGCGAACTTTCCGTCATCACCATTCAAGCAACTCTTTTATCGACATCGTTAATTATTTGAAAATATTGTATAACAAATATATCGGAACCCTAGAATTCAGAAACAGAATTTTTTGAATGTCTCACAGAATGAAATTTTTAATTTGCAATAGAAATAAATAAATGAAAATCGCAAAAAAACATAAAATGCGCCAAGTGGCGCACTTTAACGAAAAAGCACCGCTCTATTTTTTTGTCTTTCAAAAAAGTAACAAAGTTTCTAAGTATTTAAACATTCTTAAAAATACTGAATTAAAGATGTAATACATCGCTGAATTTTATCTTTTTTCTTCTGAATATAAACTTTTTAAATAAAAAAAAATGTTACAAACGATAGCTATTACTCTGATCCAAACCAAAGCTTTTTTTATGCTCTTCATGCATAAAAATGTTTCTAAAAAGAATCAAGACTAATTTTGTACATAAAATGTTTTCCATTTCTTAGTAAAGAATAGAAAATATTTTTGTCGACACCAAGATAAAAGCATTTAAAGATCATAATGGCACAAAACAAAAACTAATAAAGTTGGTAGGGTTCCAATTTTGTGATACATTATTTCCTAGTATAACACTATTTTGACTTAAACCAATTGAATATATTTCATTCAATTAAAAATGTAATCGCACGAAATGTAGATAATATTGCGCTATGCAATTTAATGCATCAATCGCTAATAGGTTACATAATTTGATGGCCAATAACAGAAATGAAATTAAAAAACTGGAACATTATGTAAGAACAAAAAATGTTAAAAATAAAACGCTTTTCATAATAGCTAGGAAACCATGCGAGCTAAATATAAGAACAATGGACGCGCGCAAACATACAATACTTTGACATAAATGTTGAGACTAATAATTTTATCCAATCTCAACTAGGTATTAAAAATGTTTATAATTCATTAATTTTAAGGCTAAGAAAATGTTTTTAAAAAACAACAGAATGACCCCCTTTCTCCTGCGGTCATTTTTTTTTTTTGACTGAAAAAGCAGAGAAAAAAAAATCTACATTTTAAAAACTGGGTATTAGATTTAAAATTTGTAACCAAGTATCTCAAAAAAAAAGAGCAATTTATTAATATTATTAGAGCTTTTTTTAATATCTTTTCTGCTTTTATCAGTTAATATCAATTTTTTGCTCAATTTATTTGCCTTAGCATAGAAATATTGTGCTTGAAAGCTGTTAAGTTCCTCGTTGATAAGTCATGATTGCAGGAATGGATTAAAACATTTCAGTTTAAATAAATGAATTTGCTATATCTTTATAATAACAAATACTGTTCTCGGTTTTTTTTTTGTTTTTTTTTTTTTGATAAAAAGATATTTGGGTCATTCGATCGTCACGTACGGGACAATCAGACTTTAAGTTCACCGACATTTTTTACATACTTTAATTAAACAGGAGTAAGTACATTTATACTTTTATTAAAAAACTACTGGTACCCGCACGGCTTTGCCCGTAATAGAAAAACTGAAAGGTCTTTTGGTTCGCCTGTATATTTACAAATAATGTATGGTGAATTTTACGGTCCCACGTTATGATAATTTCGTATCTCGCCAATTGGTTTGTGCCCATGTTACGGTTGCACGTTATGATAATTTCGTAATTTACTCGTCCATCTTATGAAAATTTTGTTATTAAAATTGGAATAAAAAAAGAACCACATTGAATTTTCGAAAAATCGCTTCGAGGTGCACACCCCCATGCTACAAACTAACTTAGTGCAAAATTTCATGAAAATCAGCCGAACGGTCTAGGCGCTATGCGCGTCACAGGGATCCTGACAGACAGAGAGACTTTCAGCTTTATAATTAGTAAAGATATTTCGAAAGGTGCCTTAGACCCCTTATTTATGCCTAAAAATGACAATAATAACACTAACCTCCAGAAATTATCTCCTACAAGCAAGCAGATGGAACAGCCCTTCTTTTTAGACTAATGCTAGTTGTGATGAATATCGAAATTTGCAGAAAATTGACAAATTAATAAGCTGAAATGATAATGGGGTTGTTTCCAAAAGTGTAAAAGTGTTGTTCTTAAAATTGGAATAGAAAAAGAACCATATTGATTTTTCGAAAAATCGCTTCGAGGTGCACACCCCCATGCTACAAACTAACTTTGTGCCAAATTTCATGAAAATCGGCCGAACGGTCTAAGCTCTATGCGCGTCACAGAGATCCAGACATCCTCCGGACATCCAGACATAGAGAGACTTTCAGCTTTATTATTAGTAACTAGTGATACCCACACGGCTTTGCCCGTAATAGAAAAATCAAAAGGTCTTTTGGTTCGCCTGTATATTTACAAATAATGTATGGTGAATTTTCTCGCCAGTTGGCTTGTACCCATCTCACGGTTCCACGTTATGATAATTTCGTATCTCGCCAATTGGCTTGTGCCCATGTTACGATTCCACGTGATGATAATTTCGTAATATACTCGTCCATCTTATGATTTTTTTTTCCTAAAATTGGAATAGAAAAAGAACCACATCGAATTTTCTAAAAATCACTTCGAGGTGCACACCCCCCATGCTACATACCAACTTTGTGCCAAATTTCATGAAAATCGGCCGAACGGTTTAAGGCGCTATGCGCGTCACAGACATCCTACAGACATCCAGACATCCTCCGGAAAGAGAGACTTTCAGCTCTATTATCCTTACTAATAATATAGCAGAAAGTCTCTCTGTCCGGAGGATGTCTAGATGTCTGGATGTCTGTAGGATGTCTGTAGGATATCTGTAGGATGTCTGTGACGCGCATAGCGCCTAAACCGTTCGGCCGATTTTCATGAAATTTGGCACGAAGTTAGTATGTAGCATGGGGGTGTGCACCTCGAAGCGATTTTTTCGAAAATTCGATGTGGTTCTTTTTTTATTCCAATTTTAAGAAAAAAACTATCCTAAGTTAGGAAATTATCATAACGTGGAACCGTAACATGGGCACAAGTCAATTGGCGAGATACGAAATTATCATAACGTGGAACTGTAACGTCGGTACAAGCCAATTGGCGAGAAAATTCACCATATATTATTTGTAAATATACAGGCAAACCAAAAGACCTTTAATTTTTCTATTACGGGCGAAGCCGTACGGGTGCCACTAGTTAGTAATAAAAGGTCTTTTGGTTCGCCTGTATTTACAAATAAATGTATGATGAATTTTCTCGTCAATTGGCTTGTACTCATGTTACGGTTACACGTTATGATAATTTCGAATCTCGCCAATTGGCTTGTGCCCATGTTACGGTTACACGTTAAGGTAATTTCATAATTTAACCATCTTATGATAGTTTTGTTCTTAAATTTGGAATAGAAAAAGAACCACATCGAATTTTCGAAAAATCGCTTCGAGGTGCACACCCCCACGCTACATACTAACTTTGTGCCAAATTTCATGAAAATCGGCCGAACGGTTTAGGCACTATGCGCGTCACATACATCCTACAGATATCCTACAGACATCCAGACATCCTCCGGACAGAGAGACTTTCAGCTTTATTATTAGTAAAAGATAAAAAGAACATTAATATTTAAAATTTAATTTATTTGCATGTGTCACGTGCGGAACAAATGAAGTCAACCTGTCGTACTTCGTTGTATCAGTTAGTTAATATTTTTGCTCTATTAATACAGCAATGACGAAACAAATTGCAGGTTTTGAAAGCTACGATTCCAATGAGAAGGAAACATAACTAATTTTTTGAGAAATGATAGTTAAAGTCGTTGAAAAAAATTATGTATAGGGCCATTGCACGATCGGCCGCCATTTTGTCCCACACGTAACAACTCATATATTTCATTAAAAATTAACAATTTAAAAAAGTAATGAACGAATTTTCTATTTAACGTTTGTGATTTCATAAGCAACATTTTTATTTATTTACTTATTTATTTATTATTTATTTATTTATTTACAAAATGTATATAAGTTGTCACATACGGGACAAAATCACCGTCTTCTGGAATCGTCCATTGTGCGTTTACTTTGGAATTATTGTTACAACAGATTAGGGGTGCGACATCGATGTCGATGTTTTACTTTCAATGATTTTGGCCCATTGATGTTTTGGTTTCGATGTTTTTTCCATATGTTGATGTTTTTTGCATTTTAATCAAAAATTATCAGAAAATTTGCTCCAATTTTCTCGCTAGGTAATTAAGTTTACTTATGGAGTTGCGAAAAAAAAAAAAAAATCTTTTTTTTTTTTTTTTTTTTGCACCCATTTTATAAGATCAATTTTTCTGTGTAGAGAATGACTTTTGGGATGATCACTAAAAGATAGTAGAAGATTAACTGGAGAGTGAGGAAGAGATCAAAGCTATTGGAAGAACCTGACACTGGTAGTCTGGTGCCAGAACTTGCAGTCTATTTCAAGGCTCCAGTTATTTAACTATAGAAAAATCGTAAACGTTACTACGGTGAAAATTATAACTTTTAAAATTCAGAGCTGGTAAAAGTTGCTTTAAAGTATTTGAGAGTGATGGCAACTTCTGTTCCATCGGAAAGAGATGTTTCTCTGGTGGGATAGCCTGCGAAAAGAGAAATGCTCTTCTGGGGGACAAAACAAACAAATTTCCTCCAAACTGTCAACACCAATATTCGTGGTTACTTATCGATTTCTCCCAACAAGTCGACCCTCTATTATTTACAATTTGTGTTTAATTATTAACGAACTGTACAACACATATTTCTTGCTCTTAATAATAATTGTTAGAATTAATTTTGTATTTTTAAAACAATTAGCACAACTTTTCTCATCATTCAACTGACGGTAAGTGCTATGATACATTTTTTCTTATGTTCTTTTTTGATATAAATTTACTTTTAGTTTCATTGAGTTTGAAAATATTTCCTTATTACTATAATTAGTTTGTATTAATCGGTGCATGTCTTATTAATTTTTGTCCTACTATAATACCAAGAGGTTGCGAAATTATTCTTATTAATTTATATTCATGATTTGAGGTTCAGTGTTTTCAATATATTCGTCGGGGACGTAATCTTTTGTATTGCTTAAATTAGTGTAGTATATTAAAAAAATATGTGCTAAACATTGATAAAAAGATAGATGTTTATCGATGTTTTTTGGTCGATGTATCAATACCATCGATGTTTTAACTAACTTTTATTAATTTCTAACATCGATGTTTTGCCATCGATGTCGCACCTCTACAACAGATGAACATTTTTTTTTCTTTTTTGCAATAACTGCAGCCAAAACCTCTACACAGTTTACTTACAAAACCAAAGAAAACAGAAAATCGAGCTCAAATAGTTTTGAGAGAGCTTTTTACTTTATCTAATATTTCTGATTTGAAATTTAAAATAGTCTTTTGGAAAAGGAATCATTTTTCAAAGTCTTCCTAAAACATACATGATAAGGTTCGAAAATAGAACATGTGTTGTAAAGGAATCCGAGAAAATATGTAGACAGAACCCACTGAAAGTAGAACTTTCCGCATACAGACTAAATTTTATTTAATGCTTCAATCTCCATTTCCTTTTCCAATTCCATCTGCATGCTCCCTATGGGAGAGAAAATCGATAACAAAATCAGAATGGGTTGTGTAAGAAAACTATGCCAATATTTTCACTGCCCTATTCCTCATTTCGTAAAAAGGGAATGCATGAAAGGTGTTCCGAAGAAAGTTGAAGAAATCGTCTGCTAAAATCGAATTTCGTGGGAAATTTCGGTGCCTACTTTTGGCTCGCTGAAATGAAAGACTTGTAAAATTAGACGAAACGAGATTTTTTTTTCTTAACCCGTGATCGC
This sequence comes from Uloborus diversus, assembly GCF_026930045.1. Taxonomy (NCBI): domain Eukaryota; kingdom Metazoa; phylum Arthropoda; class Arachnida; order Araneae; family Uloboridae; genus Uloborus; species Uloborus diversus. The sequence continues at coordinate 11,709,541 of NC_072734.1, forward strand.
TCGCGCAGGGTATGACATACCCACAGTTTCGCTTTCAATCAAATTTCTCCCCACCTTTTTCTTGGATGTGGACGATTCCTTGGGTAACTGACCCATAGGTCATAACCTTGAAGGGGTAGAAACGGTGGGAACACACTAAAATTAGTTTCTTTGGATTTGACTTCTACGGATGTATCATACAATGCGCGAGTATTTCTGCTACAGTTCTGAACTAAAGCATACGCAATGCTTCCAAGAGACTTAAAATTAAAACTAGGATCTAGTGAAGACATTGCATCCCCTGCTAAAAAGGCAAAGTCAACGTAAAAAAACTGTACTGAAAACCCCAATATAAAAACCAAAAACCAAATTTGTGTGTGAAAAATGTGACAAAAACATTTGCATGGACCATATGGCATGCATTTGTAAAAAAATGTAGAAATTGAATGCAAGTCCTTTAAGAAAGTATTTCATAGTTATACTCTTTTCTCTTATTTGCATTTTCAACCTTTTTGAAAGAAAATTGAACTCGAAAATACTAAAAAACCTCCTCGGGTATGAAATACCCCGCGCGAGTACTCCCGTTTGTTTTGGTCGCGCGAGCAATCTCGGGTTAAAATGTTTCTTGAAAGGAAGAAGAGAGATAAACTACAAAGTGATCATAAGCAGGGGTGGAAATTTTTGAAAATGCTGGTACAATGGAACGGTAACTACAAAATTCCACTGGTATATACACTTTTAGATGTCTATCCTTGTGTCATGGTTTCAAATTTCATCTTTCCGCAACATTACCTTGGGCAGAGAATTTAACCAGCAAAATTTAATCTCTGTTGTAGGTTAGAGGAGGTAATTAGGGTGGCTAAAAGACGATGTCATAAGACTGTAGAAATTTCTTGGGCAGGAAAGGCAGACTTTGGAAGACTGACTTAAACATTAAATAAAAACATAAAATATGTCTCAACAGTTTCAAAACATTTTGATGCTTAAAATTTTTGAAAAGAGAACTGAAACAAAACTTTACTGGCCATGAAGCACTAAGATGTAGATTCTGCAGGCACAATGAATGGGAACAACCAACAACTTAGTTTCAAATCCTATCATGAGAATTGGAAAAAAAAAAAACAGAAATAAACGAGCTGATGTGTGCATCACATGACTTCCTTTCACTCCAATTTAAAGTCATTTCCCCATTACTGGCAATTTTAATGTGATTCAATTGTTTACTCTCTAAATATCACCAACAGTGGCCAAATAGAAACCAGATTTAAAAAAAAAAAATCGTCAAATTTGTCGCCATGTATGCGACAGAAAGACTGGCGATATATCGCCAAGTGTCCGACAAATTATAACACCACTTCAGTTAGCATCGAAATTAACAATGATTTCCCCCCAAAAAGTGGCAAAAGACCCCCTTAGGAACATCCGAATGTAACCAAAAGAGAAGGTGCACAACTAGACCCCACTAGGAATCTACGTACCAAATTTCAACTTTCTAGGATATACCGTTTTTGAGTTATGCGAGATACATACACACATACGCACATACATACGTACATACAGACGTCACGAGAAAATTCGTTGTAATTAACTCGGGGATCGTCAAAATGGATATTTCAGGTGTGTGTGCGTTTTTAGGCATATATCCACGTGCGGTCGGGTCGAAAAAAAATCTCAACATTCATTCGGTGAGAAAAATGGAAATTAAGGTCGATTTTTGAGCGAAAATTTTTTTTTCGCGAATACAATAATTTTTTTTTGTAAAAGGAAGTAAAAAGAAACTTTTCACCGTAAATAAGTTTGTAACGAAGTATATTACACCCAATTATTAAAGACTAGAATCGTATTTATCAATTTAAAAAAGAAAAATACAAAATATAATTTACCCGTAAACTGATCCCGTTTTCAGGTAGTCTGTTCTGTTGTCCCCTGTACGTAGTTGTAGACACGGTTTCGAATGATTATTGAATATATTTTATGTTTACCTGACAATAATACGCAATAGAAATATTTATTTTTGCTTATGACTTTGGAAAGTGAAGAAACACATTTGCAAATCGTGATTCTTCAATAAATGCTGATTGTAAAAGTAAATTGTAGGAAACACCTGCCAAGAATTTTATTCTTATAACTTAACAATAGGAACTAGTGAGCTAGGAACAACAATATGTTCTCTTCCGTGAAAACTAATTCCAATGGTAATTCTATAGCACAGGGTTATTAAACTTTTCTGGTTTGGACAGGCCTTAAAATAATTATTAATGGGGTAGTTTCCAAAATTTTAAAAGTATTTTTTTCTGAAACAGCATGCTTAAACACATAGGATCTGACCATTTTTTAAATAATTTATTTAAGTTTAATATTAAAAAAAAATACTTAAATCGGTGCGCTTTCAGTGTTTACACTTCTGTCGTGTGACATCACAAATGATGAAATGCCATTCAATGTTGCCACTCACAGAACAAAAATATACAGAACAAAATATTTAATTCGCATTTTTACTCACGTGTATTGGCAACGATATGGTTGATAGCAAGCGTAGAGCGCAATTTTAATTCGCTACTTGATTATCATAACGTGGAAACTTAGTAGAAAGATGTGCGAAACTGCATCATTTGTGACGTCATAAAGACCACGCCTTGTTTGAAAAATTGTACATTTTAAAAAATTAATTTAAAAGAAAACTGTTGGGAAAATGAAAGTATTTTCTGGGTCCATGTAATTTTTTTTGCTCATTCTATCCATTTCAATGACTAAAAGTAGTACTTTTGACCGAAGGAAACCACCCCATTCTCACAGCACCCTTCTCTATCCCTATACAGTCGGATCTCGATAACTCGAAGCTCATAACTCGAACATTCCTTTATCTCAAGGTTTTCATTGAGTCCCAAACTCTATGAGACTGTTTTGGGAGCTCCCCATAACTTGAACTAGCAATAGCGTTTTAGTCGGTCCCTTGGGGCTTCGAGTTATCGAGAGTTGACTGCATTTAATACATATTAAGACTATGAGCACATTTTTCGACAACCCTCGCCTTCCCTGGGACACCTCACGGTGCCGCGGCACTCATTTTGAAAAACCTGTTATAGCATATAGCATTCAATTACTGTCATTGCACAATGTTGGAATATTATTTTAGTTGTATTCCAATTTAGTCATTCGAAACTTTTTTTCTGTTTTAATCTTCATAGATATAGTGAAAAAAAGTCCAAAAATCTAACCGTTTTCTCCCTTCATTTCACCAGACGCAGCCAAAAATATCAAACATAAGTATGTCCATCGCATCGGAAATAGATCAAATCGAACTTTTGAGGTCACGCAACAAAATATACTAAGAAATTCAGTTCCTTAAACATTTGTTCTAAAGAAAACCAGACTTTGGTTCTCACACTTTTCCTGTGTTGCCACTCAAACATTGAATGAAAAGTTACCAAATCAATGAAAATGCCGCTGAACTCGGAAAAGAAAACGCAGCCAATATTTCTAAGATCCACACTTTTTTTCTTTTCCATATACCAGATACATGACAATCTAATCTCGAAGTGTTCTTTCGCCTTTTAAGTTTTTTGAAAGAGTTCACATTTTTATCCTTCGGGAAAAAATGGCGACGATTTGTTTTGAAAGTAAAAAAGGCCATATTCCGAGTGAAATTCTAAAAATCCACCAATAACTTAAGTTTTTGATTCATATTTTTCACACTAGCTATTACTTCTTTAATATACTGGCAGGCAATATCTTTTGGCAAAGAACCAGCAGGCGGAAACCTCGATATGTGATGTCAGTGGTGAATGGTTTGCTCCATTTAAAGAAAAACAAGTACAAATAATTACTTATAAAAGAAATTTCAACACTGACAGCAGAATTTTAGCAGTTTTCCGATATTGTCAATTTTTAAGATAACTTTTATTTCCAAAAGATTGGATTTACAGACGCGTAAAAAATATATACAGGCGGGAAGGGAAAGGGGGAGAGAAGAGAAAGAACTAAGGGACCCCCTGAACACGTTTTTGTAACAACGTTAAGTCGAAACTGTATTCCAATTTTAGGTTAAGGAGTCACAGTACCTTTCTGACATTTTTTTTAAATTTAAGTAAATTTTACATTTTTTTGAAACCATAACATGCATACTTATTTCGTAATCACTAATTTATTTTCAAAATTTAAAAATATTGTCAACTTTTTTTAAAAATTAAAAAAAAATGAGGAAAATTGCAATTTTTTAAAATCCCTAAGGCTTTTTTATTTTTACACTAATTTAAAAAATGTTATTTGCTAAACGATCACAATAATCATCTCTAAAAATCTGTGCATTCATTTGCTTATAAGTTTATTAGAAAATTTTCTGTGATCAATTATGCAAAAAAATCAAAGTTTTTTTTTTATTTTAAAGTTTGGTTTTTAAAGGTTTAATATGCTCTAAACATTTGAGTAATTTATAAAATACTTATCCAATGCAGAGTTTTGTCAAATATGTTATCCCAATTGTAAAAAGTATTACTTTAAAGCTGTATCTTTAATAGAAAAAAATCCTTAGGGATTCTAATGACATGAAAACACAAAAAAAAACCATCATCGAGAAAAAGCAATTTAAAGTTTTTCTTTTGCATAAGAACACATAGCGAGCATGGCCTAAAACCACTCATAACTTTTTAAATATTTGAACTAAAGCAATGAAACTTTTCCTCTGTGTTCAGAATAGTTTTTAGTTTTGAAATAAGCAATAAAAATTTTTTTTGATCGTTTCATCACTTTTGAGGTACTGTAACCCTTTTAAGAAATTGCTTATACATTTTCCACAATATAGGAAAATAAAAGAAATCGATTCAATTTTTGAAGCTTGATCTTAGCAAACGTGTGAAGAGAGTATAAAAATAAAAACATACATCCAATTTATTATATCGAGTAGTAAATGCTACAAGTGAATAACTATGCACAGATCAGTTTCTTTCATACTGGTTTGTAGAAAAATCAACAATTTAATATTTTTCCCCACGATTTTTGGGGAGTGTGTAGACTTGCTTTGAATGTTGTTAAACAACCACTTCTAATTTATTTTTTATTAATTGGAAATATTTGAGTGTTCTTTTGAACAAAATTTTTCAACGAAGGTGAAACATTTGATCTATTCGAAGTTTGCTTTTATCTAGTTGTAGTACTCAGCCGACAATATGCATGTATACATGCATACATACGCACACACATATTTTCTTAAACTAAAATTTTTACATGATCTTTTGGTTTTTATTAATCTGCAGGTACAACGAAAAAGTATGCATTCTGAAATCATAATCAGCTTTTAGTTTCACTGGCACAACACGACAACATATTTTCATCCGAGGATGCTAGTGTTATCCTCCAAGATTCACAGAACTAATTGATGGAAATAATCAAATAGTAATTTTCTCAAATTTCTTCTCTTGTCTTTTTTTCTATTAGTTTTAAATTTTATTTTCCACTTCCAGTATTTCATACGAGATATTTTGATTACGAACCAAAAGTGCTTTTTCATTTAACTGTTATCCATAATAATACATGGACAATATCTTTTCGATCCAACAGGAAGTTTGTCAATAATATGTATAATCTATAATACATATTTCGACCCTGAATAGAGTTCGTAAAGTCTAGAATTCACCAACTAATTACCAACCAAACAATTAATAAATTAACATAACAGCTTTTGTAAAAAAATGAAGCGCTGGTAATTGCTTTTTTTTTACACCACGACACCACGAAGGATTTGTTGAGCAAAAATGATTCACCGACAGTTGAAGTCAGTAAATGACGAAAAACCTGATTTTTTTTTCTTTGCATGGCAGTTGGCGATGCTTACTGGCGCCAAATCGTTTGCATCTTGACAGAATGCAAAAAATACTTTCTACTTTTACTACCGAACACGAGCTCAAAAAATTAGCCCGTCATAACCGCGAAAATTTTAATTTTATATGTAAATCAGCTTTTGATTCGTGTAAATCAGCTTTTAGTTCGGTTTACACAAAAACCGCAAATCTTTCAGCTCGCAAAATCACCGATATCTTCATTATCACGAAAGAGTGCATTTACAGTACTTATCACATAATGGCTTTTTTAGCCTACTTTCCCAGTAAAAGTCAGAAAAAGAAGAAAAAAGCATGAAAGAAGGCTTAATGCATCTTAAAAATATCGCGAAAAACAAAAAAAAGTCAAAAATAAATAAAATAATTAAATAAATATTGAAAAATTAAAAATTGGAAAGTAGGGTATTGAGATGGGGGAAAATGTCTGTCGGTCTGTCCCCCCCCCCCTCTAATAACTTTTGAATGAATAGTCCGATTCGAACAAACTTTTTTTTGTTCGAAAGATCTCGGCGAGGACACCTCATTCCCATATTTCACTTTTTGATTTGAACTATTTTTCGTTCAATTTTGAACAGTTCAAAAAAACTTAACATTAGCGCCTACGGAAAAATTCAAGGCAATTCCGAACTGTGAGGCGAATTTGCTTCAATAAACTTTGTAGGAAAAAGCTGCTAATGAAAAATTTGTATATAAAATTTATTTTTGATTTGAACGATTTTCCGTTCAATTTTGAACAATTCAAAACCCTTAACATTAGCGCCTACGGGGAAACTGAAAGTCAATTAAGATTGCGTACTTGAAGGCGGATTTACTTCAAACAAATTTTGTTGGAAATAGCTCTTGACTCCAAACTCCCGACTCCGACTCCGAGAATTTAGGGGCACTTGACTCCGACTCCGACTCCTGTGCCCGACAATAAATCGGACTCCGACTCCCCGACTTCGACTCTGACTTCGTAGCTTTGGCAACAATTTATACACGGACAAATGACAGACTCCGATTTTTAGATATTCGACTCCGACTCCTTTACCCCAAAACGAGATTAACTGCGACTCCGAGTCCGCAGCTATGGTTTTGACTGTGAAATAAATATTGTTGATTTGACTTGTTTTTATTTTTACGCTAAAGTTTTAATTTAGGTATTCTGTTTTCGGCGAATAAACTCGAAGTCATTTATGTTTCTACAAAAAAATATGCGCAGACTTTTTTTTTTTTTTGACAATGAAAATTATTTCTTTAAGTTGACATTTTATTGTTTTTATTTATTTTGGTAAGTGTATTAATTCATTTTAAAAATTGTTTTTGGCAACAGGGGAAAAAGAAACGTTTTTTTTTTTTTTTTTTTGATATGATGCATTAATTTTAATGAGCTTATTAATTTTTATTTATTTTTTTTTTCGTTTAGAAAGCTGTTAAAGATCTTTTTTTAATGGAAAAAAGTGTATTAGCTGCTTTGTTTAAAAGTTGCTGCTATTTTTATTTGCTCGTTTTTTTTATTTTTTTTTATTTATTATTTTTTTTTTTTTTAATTTTTTTTTTATTTTATTTACGCATCTAATTTTTTTTTTTAGATGAGTGAGGAATATTTTATTCCTAGAAATCAGCTTAAATTATTTTAAAAATATGTTTGAAAACATTTGCGATTTTAGCAATTTTTGAGAATATTGATCAGGTACTAGAAAGTAGTATGGGTATACGGGAAAGTAGGCTCGTCTAGTTCTTGACAGAACTTCTTGTCTTTTTCTCAGATGCTGGTTTTATGTATTATCCTATCATGCAAAAATATAAAGATTAACAAAAAAAAAAAAAAAAAAAACTTGCCTATAATGGCCTAGATCTTTTCTAACACAAATCCCATTTTTTAGTGCAGAAAAAAAAAGTGATAACGAGCGCACTGGATAAGCTTGTGCTATTAAATGAGAAGTTCTTTCAAAACTTTTACAGATCTGATATGCACTTACTGCACCGATCAGTAACTCTTGGTGCCCTACCAGTTAGAAAAGCATTCTCTTGATCAATTAACAGTTGTGACAATCTGACGTGAATAAAGAATGATTGTGGACAACTTATTTAAGAGAAGCGGGGAAAATACTTTTGTATTTTCTTTAAAATATTACCTCATACAAGTAAATACGGGACTTTTAAACTTTGGTGTCAAATTACATACAATTAAGTAAGGAACCACCATAATTATGATAAGCATCAACTTTAAAGAAAAAGTGTTCTCCAAAAAATAGTGATTTGTAAGCGGGCTTCACTGTACAATCACACCAGCAAAACGCACAGAAAAAAGATTCCTAGGAAGATGATACTTTATATTATGATATATAATGGCTTCTTATATTTAAATGTACTAAAATTCAACTCAAAGTTCAAAATTCCGAAGATAAAGTGTAAATGTATGTGTAAAAATGTCACATCACACACCTTACCTTACTATTTGTGGCTTAACCGGTTGGATGGGACTCTGAAGACAGATGAAGACAGATCTGTTTTTTGATACACACCAGAAGCCGAACAACCCCTGGTCCAGCACCCCCAGAGGTATTGATTATATTCGAGGACTTTGACCACGACATATTAACGTGCCTTAGTCACCATTAACGAACACAGAGAATCTTCGACAAGCTGGCATCGAACTCGAGACCCTTCGGTTCCCAGCCCGACGCCTTACCGCCCAGGCCATTAAGTAAACGAGCTCTTAGCTCGTTTACTTAATACATGTGTGCGTGCATGCATGTGTGCATACATGTGTGCGTGTTTTACATGTGTGCGTGCATCACATGACTTCCTTTTACTCCAATTTAATGTCATTTCCCCATGATTGGCAATTTTAATGTGATTCAATTGCTTACTCTCTAAAATACCACCAACAGTGGACAAATTGAAACAAAATTTTTTAAAAAAAAGAAAAAAAAAATCGCCAATTTTATCACCAAGTTGGCGACAAAACTTGGCGACCAAACGACTGGCGATATATCGCCAAGTGTCCGACAAATTATAACACCACTTGAGTTTACACCGAAATTAACAATGATTTTCCCCCAAAAAGGGGCAAAAGACCCCCTTAGGAACATCCGAATGCAACCAAAATTGAAGGTGCACAACTAGGTCCCACTAGGAGTCTACGTACCAAATTTCAACTTTCTAGGACATACCGCTTTTGAGTTATGCGAGATACATACACACATACATACGTACATACGGACGTCACGAGAAAATTCGTTATAATTAACTCGGGGGTCGTCAAAATGAATATTTCGGGTGTCTGTACGTTCCTAGGCATATATCCACGTGTGATCGGGTCGAAAAAAAAAATTCAACATTCATTCGGGGGTGAGAAAAATGGAAATTAAGGCCGATTTTTGAGTGAAAAATTTCTCGCGATTACAATACTTCCTTTTTTGTAAAAGGAAGTAAAAATGTCACACCCATGCAAAGAGACTGAGCACTTAGTAAAACTTACGTTGTGGTAATTTGCATGGATTGACAAAACGCGATCAAAAAACAACATCGCCCCTAAAGCGGCAACTTCCCATCGAATCCAGAATAGGACTGATCCGACAAAAAGTTTCGAAAAGTTTCAAAATATTTTTTCCAATCGATCCGCTAGTCAACGATCGAATTTTCTTTCTTTCGTCTAGCGATAATAGAATAAAGGAACACGGAATATGGAATCATACATTCAATACGGGTTCGAAATATGTCGGAAGAATGGGACTTTGTCAGGCACTCAGAATTTGTGATGAATAGTTTCCCGATCTTTCAGCTTCAAAATATATCAAATATTATTTATTCAACGCATTACGACTTAAACTCTAGAGAGGGGGGGGGGAAAGAAAACATCAAAGAGTAGCCATCCCCAAAGACCAAGCGAGACACTCATTCCACGGAATTCGACCCGTTAGAAAAATTGGATTTTATTGCTATGCTCGCTTCTTTAAAGCCTTTCGTTTTTATTTAGTTCTTCTTGCTTTTAGTTTTCCTGATTGGGTCGGTAAAGAAAATCGATATGGGTGTATGTGCGAAATCTGGATGCTTCCGAATCTAGGCCAACTGTGTTCGTTTAGAA
>NC_072734.1:11719525-11803287 GCF_026930045.1 Uloborus diversus
ACAGAGTGCAGAAAATACTTTTACTACCGCACACGAGCTCAAAAAATTTGCCCGTCATAATCGCAAGAAAATTTTAATTTTATTCTAGTAATACCCGCACGGCTTTGCCCGTAATAGAAAAATTAAAAGGTCTTTTGGTTCGCCTGTATATTTACAAATAATGTATGGTGAATTTTCTCGCCAATTGACTTGTACCCATGTTACGGTTCCACATTATGATAATTTCATAAATTTCTCGTCCGTATTATGGTAATTTTGTTCTTGAAATTGGAATAGAAGAACAACTTCGAATTTTCGAAAAATTGCTTCGAGGTGCACACCCTCATGCTACAAACTAACTTTGTGCCAACTTTCATGAAAATCGGCCGAACGGTCTAGGCGCTATGCGCGTCATAGATATGCTGACAGAGATCCGGAGAGAGCGACTTTCAGCTTTATTATTAGTAAAGATGTAAATCAGCTTTTAGTTCGGTTTACACAAAAATCGCAAATCTTTCAGCTCACAAAATCACCGATATCTTCCATTTTCACGAAATCGTGCCTTTACAGTACTTATCACATAATGGCTTTTTCTTTCTCTCCAGATGCTGGTTTTATGTATCATCCTATCATGTAAAAAAATTAAGATTAACAAAAAAAAAAAACTTGCCTATAATGGCCTAGATCTTTTCTAACACAAATCCCATTTTTAGTGCAGAAAAAAAAAAAGTGATAACGAGCGCACTGGATAAGCTTGTGCTATTAAATGAGAAGTTCTTTCAAAACTTTTACAGATAGATCTGATATGCACTTACTGCACTGATCGATAACTCTTGGTGACCTACCAGTTAGAAACGCATTCTCTTGATCAATTAACAGTTGTGACAATCTGACGTGACTAAAGAATGATAGTGGACAACTTATTGAAGAGAAACGGGGAAAATGGTTTTGTATTTTCCTTACTATACATCACAGATTTAGCTACGCTTTGTTTTCGAAAAGGTACAGTTTGCTTTTTGGAGGGGGAAAAAAACGAATTAGTTCACTGTATTTCGTAAAAATTTTACCGATTTCGACATATATGAGGGTTTGTCTATACCGCAAAAAAAAAGTGGCGAAATATTTCGTTTCAAAATTTTAAATTTAATTTTCAAAAAAAATCTAGGGTTGTGTACAAACTTGAAATTTACACTAAACAGCTATAATAACCAACGTACAAATGCAAATGGCTTGTCATGGTTCCAGTAAAGAAGAAGTGCAACTGAATTACGAAGTTTAGAAAGCTACAGAAAAACAAATAAAAAAAATACATCAAGTGAAATCATTCTAATTAATTCTTAAGTCATTCCTTGAAGATTTTTTTAGAATGGAAAACCACAAAAATAAAAAAATAAAAAAACAGGTATGCCCATCCCCTCACTCAAGTTCAATGGCGCTAATTCCCCCCCCCCCCACAAATTCTTCTCAATCCTCTTTCCCTTTTATATTTTCTAAATATTTTTTTGTAAATTTTTATTTTTTAAATTTCTTTATTTAATTATTTGTTTTTAATTATTATTTTATTAGAAAAGTTCAGTGCTACGCCAATGACACACACACACACACACACACACACACAAACTAAATAAATAAATTAAATAAAATATAAACAGAATAAAATAAAATAAATAATTTAAGTTTAAAATTAATTAATAAGTAAATGAAAATAAATTGAAAAATCCTCCTCCCCCCCCCATTTTGAATAATTCCCCCTGTGGGCACCCCAGCAAAAAAAGAAAGAAAAACAGCGTTTATGTCTAACATGTTCGTCATTTTATCTCGTGTAGTAAGTAAGCTTTCTGTGAAGTGAGTCGAGTATACGGATAGGGCACCAATCTCAGATTTAATGGTGCTGATTCTGGTTAGATAAGGCAGTGAGAAGCAAAGGGATGTAAGTGGACATTTTCAAGTTTTGAGTAAAACGCGTTTAAAGATTAGCTCTTAGGCAGGCTTTCATTGAAAAGTTTTTCTAAATCATGCTGTGCAGCAGCACCTACCAGGGATACTAGCACTACCTATTGCCTCAAGACAGAGGAGAGGTTCACCTACCATTTGTACTGGTTATCTCCAAATTTTTAATTTTGCCACTTACATCCCTTTGTTTCTCATTGCCTCCGAGGATCTCTTTCGCTTCTAAGGAGGCATCTGACTTGATTAGCTTATCGACTTTGGTGTTGAGATAAAGCTCTAGATTAGTGGTCGCCAGTCGCCATTTCATTGAGAATGGCTATCAAAAAATCAAGTCATTCACCAACAGTGGCGACCATTTGTTTCTTTATTTGTAACTAGTGGTACCCGGACGGCTTTTCCCGTAATAGAAAAATTAAAAGGTCTTTTGGTTCGCCTGTATATTTACAAATAATGTATGGTCAATTTTCTCGCCAATTGGCTTGTACCAATGTTACGGTTCCACGTTATGATAATTTCGTATCTCGCCAATTGGTTTGTGCCCATGTTACGGTTCCACGTTATGATAATTTCGTAATTTACTCTTCCATCTTATGATAATTTTGTTCTTAAAATTGGAATAGAAAAAGAACCCCTTCGAATTTTCGAAAAATCGCTTCGAGGTGCATACCCCCATGCTACAAACTAATTCTGTGCCAAATTTCATGAAAATCGGCCGAACGGTCTAGGCGCTATGCGCGTCACAGAGATCCTGACAGACAGAGAGATTTTCAGCTTTATTATTAGTAAAGAAGTTGTTATCGTATATCGTGCAACAACACGCTCCCATACGTGAAACGTACATCTCATAGTCGACTCCACCTTGGCAACGTAATTCGGAGCAAACTTCATTGAGGTGATTCATTTTTTGCTCTAAATATAATTTTTTTTAAAAAATGGCTACCACGACATATTAATAGCTGTGGCTCGTTAATATGTCCAAGGTCACAAAGTTTCCCAAGTGAATCAATACTTCGGAGGGTGCTGGACCAGGGACTGTTCGGCTTCTGATCTGGATCAAAAAACAGAAATGTCTTCAGAGTCCCATCCAACCGGTTAAACCATAAATAGTGGTAGGTACGGGGAACCCTAGAGTGGGGTGCAATGTGACATCTTTACGCATAAATTCCGAGAAAATGAGATACATTTTAAAAAGAGATCATTTCTGGCTAATTTTTTTGTGACTCTAGTAGCCAGTGTTTTCTGTTGAGAATTCCTAGTCTAGAGCTTTATGCTAACAGGATATATGATTAGCAAATTCTACACATTTTTCCTTCCTTTTATTCAACTATCATTCAATAGTTTGACACTTCAGAGTTGAAGCAAATTCTCACTCATGGAAATCGCGTTAAAAATATTTCAATGCACATGCTAAGTTAACAAGAAAGGATTATCCTTAAAGCTTCAGGAAGAACACAGTATCCCTAATACGACATCTATTGCTAAATCCTTTTGTTGGATTCCGTCAATAAGAATTAAATTTTAAAATTACATAATTTTTTTCTTAAGTTCATTCCAACTGGTCGGAAGTTTGCATGATATTTTTAGAATGATTTAGAGAAGTTGCAACCTATTAAATGTTCATATTTTGACTATTGGATATTGTTAATTGACCCTCAAAACTAAAAAAAATCACCATCGCCGAATTTTAAAACACCGTGATTGATTTTTAATGAATTTGTAAAACTCCACGCGCAAAAGTGCGCTTTTCTGAAACTTCACGAGCTTACGTCACAGGGCACTAAACAAGTTCGTCTATTTGTTGGGTACAGCCGCTAAGGATGCTGGGTAAAAACTGCTTCCTCTGGTACCGTGTCACATTTCACCTCACCCCCTCCCTTCCCTGGTGTCCTCCGAGTTTCGCAGACACGAAATTTCCTTCCCTGTTTTTCAGTTTCAATCATACCTTTTGATATGGAGGGAAGAAATTTTAACCTTCGGCGAAACTAGGGACAAACCCCCTCCCCACCCCACTTTACATGATACGCTATGTTTCATAAAACAAATTATTATAAAAAGTGCGTGAGTCGCATTTCTCGACCCCCCCCCCCTTATCACAAGCTGTCACAATTTCACTACCCCCCCCCCCCTCCCCTCAAAACGTGACATCATTTGTTTACAACCCCTCGATGGATACCAAAGACGCTGAAACAGGAGTTTTTCTAGGAGGTTAAAGTCTCGTCATATGGGAGTATGATATCTTTTGGTTTGGACTCGTAAAACTTAACAGATTAACAATGAAATAATATTGAACATTTAGTGAAATTTTAAGAAGCTTGGATCAGGATCATTTGAGTTTAAATGTTTAAACTAACAAGTTATTATGCTATAAAATTTAATAATCCGGTATTTCTTTTTTTACATGTGGGAATAGTTTTTCCGGAGGGGGGGGGGGAATAAATAGAGGATTTTTACTCTTTAGGTTATAATATAGAACATAAATTATTCTCTATGAATTTATGAATTTCAATTTTGCGTTACTCGTTCGTATGACTCTCTAAGGTTTTGGACGAGGCATATTGAGTACTAGAGAAATATCTACTATCGGTAGATAATCATACAATGATTCCAAAAAACCTTTACAGCCTTTTATATACAGCGTCTACGCCGCAGTTCAGAGGGCGTAATTCGGTCCACGCATGCGCGACGTCTCTGTAATTCTAATCATTTGCATAATTCCTTCTTGGTGTTGCAATTTTCACAAACATGAGTGCATAATTTATCAGCCGAGGAGGTGGAGGAATAGCAGCCCTTCAGTTTTTTCGCCAGTGTCTTTGGTATGTGAATATTGATATTCGCCGGCTAATATCAACACTTACCACTTTTTGGACTTATAATTGGCGATATGAGTCAGAACCTCGTGTTTAGGGGGGGGGAGGTGAATCTCCAAAACCCTTGTGACAACCCCCTACCCTGACCCTCTTTTCGCTTTGTCGTGATTTATGTTTAGTATGTTTTACCCTTCTTTGGTAAGACAGCAAGCAAATGTGTTGGAAACAGCTTGCTGTACGTTTTGCTAGCCGCAAGTTCGACACCTACCTTAGGTTATTTGCATCTCTTCAATTGTTTGTTATCGTTTTCAGCTTTCATATTCATCTATGAAATCAGCTCTCAAAGAGAATTCTCGATGCATACTTCGAAATTGATTATCAAAACTGAACTCTTCTTGTAGCAAGCGAAATAATTGAATTATTAAATGAGTCTGTCTCTTAACTAGGCAATGAATACGAATGAAGTTGTTGCTACGAAATAGTCTGCCCTTAATTAAATTAGGCTCTGGACGCACTGAATGGCTGGGAAAATATTGGCTCGGATCGTGCTGGATTTGGAGCGAGAGCACTGTGCATCTTGGTCGGATAATTTATTGCCGGTGCGATCAAATTAAAGATAGGATTGATAAAATTTGAACTCGTAATTACTTCGTTTGAAATTACACCGGTGATTGGATTTAATTAAAATGTAAATAACCGATGTCTTTAATATGAGTGACGTACTTGTTTTATTAATTCATCTTTGTTACTAGTATTTTTCATGTACACGTACAGTAGAACCTCTTTTATCCGGACTAACTGCTGCCACTGTTGACTAAAAAAGTGACTATCGTGAAGAGTTGCAGACTATGACGACTTCACCCAAATTAAGACAAAAACGACTATTTTGTAAAAAAAAACCTGCTACTTTCTATTGTTGAAATTCATACATAAATTAACCAGTCCCACCCTAATTTTGTTGCCGTTGTCATTCATATTTTAATTTATAATCGATTTAATTTGTCTTTATTTTCTCTGTTAAAAATACTTTACGTTTTTACAAATTAAATATTATCTTTAATTCAAATTCAAAGTAGCTGTGACTGTCACTTAAAAAATTTATAAGAAAAAAATTCTTCTAGAGGTACCGAACCCAGGAAATCCGCACGCTTTATTGATTTACTGTGTGGATACTGTCAAGAGATACTACAAATCTGCTGAATGTCACCCCGATCTGAATTTCCGAGACCGTAAGGTCTCCTTGTAAGAACTAACTGAGTACATCGGAAGAGCTCCTTTTATAATTTTGGTAGAACATACGACAATACTCCAGTATATTCTAGGTCTAGGTTTTTAGCTTCGAAATGTCGCTAACTTTGTCGATGCTTTGGCGATTGCTTGCCAAATTTCGCTCCAGAACTTATGCCAATGTGGCGATATATCTTCAGCTTTTCGCCAAGCTCAAAAACATCTTTATATTAATAGGCAAGCTGTTTTCTTTCGGTACCGATTCCTCCTCTGTTTGTGAACCGATTTCCTTCATTCTTTTTTTCGTTCAGTAGCTCTTGCCGGGTTTTAGTGTCATCAATAAAAATTTTTGAAATCGAACGCTAATTAACGGAGATATTAATTAAAAACATATTTTCGTCCTCAATGGCTCTTTATGCGCGAACGGATGGTCCATTTTATTTTTATTTTTTATTTTTTGAATTTGATATGGTTGGAAAGGTCTTAAAAAAATACTCTTAACGAAGAGATTGTCTGGGCGCCCAACGTCCAATAACCTAAATCCACTAGAAACAAAGTTATAAACGTTTTTTAGTTAGCGAAACTCAAAAATTTTAATTTTATCTCTTTTCCGTTGTTGAAATGCATTGTTGGAAGCGTGAAATATTAAGTTTTAATTCATTTTTCAAACCACTTTTTCTATACGAAAAATGCATTTTAGTGCTTCGAACTTGGTAGGATTGGAAAGCTCGTGAAAAGTACTTCAAAAAACGTTTACCCCACGTTTTACGGCTAAAAAACGGAAACCCGCTAGAAAAAGAGCTAGAAGCAATTATAAGTTAGCCAAAATTCATTTTTATTTGCTTTTATCGCGACATAGTTAGCGTGAAGAAATTACTGGATAATTTGCCACTTCTCGCTTGAAAGCAAAGAAATGAAATTCTTGCATTTGGTTTTATTATTGAGGCTTTTTGGGTAACTACGGGCATTTAAAATATTTTATTTTGATTATGTTTTAGCGATTTTAATATTTAAATAACTCATTTTCCGGAGTCAGGGAGGACTTTCAGTTTCAATAAAATCACCAAAAATAAAAAGTAAAAAAAATTGCTATCACCACAAACAGATCTGAAGGTGATTTTTCTGATAAAATTGGCGTATTATTACGACGTCCTGTGCTTTCGCATGGGCAATTGTATGTTGCAGCGAGTAGAGTTCGTTCATTTTACTGTTGGAATTTTTTTTTTACGGCAAAGGCTATGTCTACTTTTACAAAGAATATTGCTTGTACCGAAGTTTTACGTATTAAAGAAGTTTTGCGGTATCATTTCATTCAGGAAGACTTCCATAATTGTTAAATTGGCGATCTTTATCCATTGGTGTCAAATTTTTGGCACCAGTGCCAGGGCAAGAAATATTTTTCTTTTGCATTCGTAAAAAACAGTGGAGAACTGTCCATTTGCAAGGAGCTGACTACGAATGAAGTCCCTCTTTTAGGTGGGGTTTATTGAATTGTAACCGTTCATGACAAGGGGGAGGAAATAAATGATAAGATGGACATACAATGGGGAAAATGTGACATCAAGTTTTTTTTTTTTTTTTTTTTTTGATAAGAACGTTTATGAAAACAGTGTGATGTGTGGCAAAGGGAAGAGGTGGTATGGTGAAGTGTGAAACTATTTGATAAAGGGGAGAGGGATCCAAAATTTTGAAAATTGCATTAGTCAGTTATCCCCTAAACCGTAAACAAATAACAAACACGATTTTTTTTTTTTAATTAAATTGCACTATAATTGCGACGTTCAGTGTTTTTGAATTGACAATTTTCAATATAGCAAGTAGGATGCGTTCATTTAACTGTTTGAAATTTTATGTTTCTAATGGCAGAGGTCAAGGCAATTTACTCAATAATATTATTAAACTTTTTAAAAGAAGTATTGTTCATGCAGAAGTTTTACGTATAACAGGGTTGCCACGCACCATTTAACAAGATTGCAAAAGTGAAGACCTTAAAAGTAACAAAAAGATATCTGTGCACAAATTTTTTTACCATGTTTTAGAATCTTGATAACAATGGTTTAATTGTTTCTGTATTTTTGTTTTTTACAAACATTTGCAAGAGGATCTCGGTATCCATTTTCCACTCAATAAATTTTTGTGCCCTCCGTAAATTCTACGGGTTGTTGAGCTTTTCTTTACAAATGTGAAAACTGGCCAAACCGTCTTCATTGCTTTAGTTTCTTAAACTCATTTTGTCCGTCTTAAGTTTACTTAAATGGGCTGTATATAAAATCAATTGCTTCCTGAGATTTTCTTTATAGCGTACTCGCCTCTAATGATTATTCGACTGAAGCATCTTTAACTTTCCCGCTGGCTGACCATTACGATCGTCGAATTTCTAATCTGGGCCCCGGTTTCTTGAAGCGAACTGAAAGAAAAGGGAAGTGGAAAGCATCCTACGCGTGTCATTTAATTCCAGGAAACCCCTAATGTTTGACCAGAAAGATTGTAAAGCTGCATTTCTGTGCTGAAAATCCCGTATTGTATATGCTGTAGTTAACTTTTTTTTTCTTTATTGTTAAGTGTAACATACCGTTGAGATAAGGGGCCATTCATTAATTACGTAAGGATGATTTTGGCAATTTTTGACCCCCTCCTCCTTGTACCTGAGATTTTCAAACCCCTCCCCCCTATCCTTACGTAATATTCCATTTCGTTTTGCAAAATAATAAAATGTTGTTAGAATAGGATCAGTTACACTAAAGCTCCCAGTTTGACGTAAATCAGCGATTGTTATTTTTCAAATATATTATTTGATGCGATACTAATTACAAATAAAACATGCCATTAGATAGCGCGATTATTTTATTATATTTTACACTAGTCACACTTTACTACCTCAAGTAACCTACATTTAAGTAAACGAGCTGACGTGTGCATCACATGACTTCCTTTTACTCCAATTTAAAGATAATAGTGCATCGGAGTGAGCAAAGAAACACTTTAAATATTTTCACCCCAAGTTTGTTGCGAACCGAAACAAAGAAAACGTTTTATACAGATAAATTTTCCCAATATTGGCAGTTTCAATGTGATTCAATGGTTAGCTCTCTAAATATGGCCAAACTAAGCCAGATTTTAAAAAAAACCCGCCAAATTCGTCACCAAGTTGGCGACAAAACTTTGCGACCAAAAGCTTGGCGATATATTGCCAAGTGTTTTCCAAATTATAGCACCGCTTGAGTTGACATTGAAATTAACAATGATTTTACGCCAAAAAGGTGTAAAAGACCCCGTTTGGAACATCCGAATGCAACCAAAAGAGAAGGTGCAGAACTAGACCCCACTTGGAGTCTATGTACCAAATTTCAATTTTCTTGGACATACCGTTCTTGAGTTATACGAGAAACATACACACATACATACATACATACGGACGTCACGAGAAAACTCGTTGTAATTAACTCGGGGATCGTCAAAAGGATTCTTCAGGTGTCTATACGTTCTTAGGCATGTATCCACGTGTGGTCGAGTTAAAAAAAAATCAATATTCGTTCGGGGGCGAGCAAAATGGAAATTTAAGGCCGATTTTTGAGTGAAATTTTTTTCGCGAAAACAATACTTCCTTTTTACTTCCTTTTCCAAAGAAGGAAGTATTGTATTCGCGAAAAAAATTTTACTCAAAATTCGGCCTTAATTTCCATTTTGCTCACCCCCGAATTAATGTTGAGTTTTTTTTTTCGACCCAACCACACGTGGATATATGCCTAGAAACGTACAGACACCCGAAATACCCATTTTGACGACCCCCGAGTTAATTACAGCAATTTTTCTCGTGACGTCCGTATGTAGGTATGTATGTGTGTATGTATCTCGCATAACTCACAAAAACGGTATGTCCTGGAAAGTTGAAATTTGGCAAGTAGACACCTAGTGGGGTAGTTGTGCACCTTCACTGTAAAAAATCTCGGAAAACTCTCTGAATATACAAAAAAGTTTTCCGTAATACACAGATTCGTACGCCCTCCACAGTTTTCTGCTATAATCAAAAACGTTTCCCGTTTAGCAAGAAAGTAAGAGTCGACGCATGCGCAGCTCATACGGCAATTTTATAGTCCAGCAGCAAATCTAAACTGAAACTTTCGAAAGCACGGCAGTGGCGCCGACTCCATGGGCCTGAGGGGGCCCGAGCCCCCTCAAAAATATTTTTGAGGGGGCAGAGCCCCCTCAATAAATCAAGAAAAGTATTAGTTATATTATGTTTTCTGAACTCATAAATTTATCTTTTATTTTCCTTGTTTGAAGATAGTTTACCTTGTAAAATAGATTCAGTAATGAGTTAAAACAAATAATTATTACGGTAGTAAGCAGGTTAACTGAAAACGAGTAGTGTGAATAATGATTGTGTTATAGTGCTGCAAGCACACTTAGAATTTGTCCCAGTGCGCGAACATACGGGTCAAATCCGTTGCCGGTGGGCAGCGCTGCGGCGAGCTCATCTAAGTGTTGCTGATCTGGAAAAAATATATGAGGGTTTGATTTGTATATTAAATGGGAGGCGTGATAGTTTTGAATACTTTTGGGAATTGTGTTTAAAAGAAAAATCTTCACAAAATGATGATCCTTCGCTTCCTCGGAGTCGATGTATACCAAAGTATGAAAACAACGAAGCCAGCTCACCGCACGCTTTCAAAATCCCAAAGGCAATTTATATTAAGGTTTGTGAAATGGTGCAATCTTGCATTATTGGGCTTTTTTTATGAACTGGACTCACACAGATCATTGCAGTTGAACTAAAGTGCTTTGCTTTTATTTAACAGAGGTGAAACAAATTTTGAAAAATCGAGTTTTCAAAAATAACCTAGACATTGAGAGACTGCGTTTACACTTGAATATGTTAGCCGGTATAACTAATGAAAAAACAACTGGTCTTAAAAAAAACATGAGTAAATTAAATTACCTTTTTACGAAAATACTGTGTGTGTTTGTAATTATTTTTTCCTTTTTTCAAAGCCAAAAAATATGTGTCAGGCTTGTCGAGTTTTTGGGGTTCTAATGTTGATTATATGACTTTACAATGCTTAAAAAAAACTTTAAAACTCACTATTTTTCATCTCAAATTTAGGAAATTTCCCCCGGTCCCCCCCCCCCATTTTTTAAAAAAGTTGGCGTCCCTGGGAGTGCCTTTCCATTCAAGTCAAGTGTCCTTCCTACCTTATAATATCAATGCTTAGCTACGGCACTGAACGGCTCCCCATAAAATAGAACAAAAAAATATCTTACTAAGACAAGTGATATGATTTAAAAGTTGAACCAGAAAATTTGTAAACCAATTTTTAGATTCTTTTACTTTGAAAACGCCGTGTCATATACTGTTTGTTGAAATTATACACACCAGAAAATATGGCATTAACAAGGTTCAAAAATGAAAATCTGACCTTTATTTGGGGTGGGGGACCTCCGAGGGATTACATAACACCCTAAACCCCCGGAGATGTCCAGCCCCCTCAATAATTTTTGCAAGTCGGCGCCCCTGCAATGAAAACAAGTGCTGACTCATGTATGCGAAGTAACACTCATCAAGGGGATTAGTAGAAGTTTTGTTCCTCGCATGAATTCACTGAAGATAATTTTAAAGTCTTATATTTTCTTGCTTATGTATCGTCATGAGATTGAATTTGAAGCTATGTCACTTATTTTTAAGTACGAAGTGCAAAGTCTCGACGCATGCTCGCGGAAGGAATACAAACTGAAATTAAAAACCAAATAACTGCCGAGAGGACGTCATCTAAATTCATTGCGTCGCATAACTTGTGTAGGTAATATATTTTTTCTTGGATACTTTTCTTCTTTCTATCCCAAATGGGTAATTTTTGTTGGCAGAATTTTATTATGTCATAAAAATCACCTTTTTGGTGACCAAAGCCTGCAAAAGACCACCACCGACGAATAGGTAAGTCGCTTTGCAACTCTATTACTTTAAAGAGATTTAGTTCATATAAATCTCGTTAAAAAAAACTATTTTCTTCAGTATCATTTTTTCGTTGTGAACTATTGCAATTTGAAAATATTTTACATTACATAGAACACATATTTAAAGTGCAAGTGTGTCCAGTTTTATTCTGTAAAATTTATGAATTGAAGATTATAAAAAAATTTAAATAAGTGTTATTGTGTACTTTGTTTTTATGTGTCAATCTCAGTTAATATTTGGCTGAACATTTATGTATCAAGCATTATGAATTAAATGTTATAATATGCAAATTGTCAGGTTTGATAGTTCGTCTTTAAGGTTGCATGTTTTCATTCTCTTGTAAATAGTGTAGCTAGATTGTATGAAGTAAAAAAAAAACTATCTCTTGTAATTAGGAACATAGTGCTTCAGTATTATCTAAATGACGATATCTCTTTAAATATTTGCTTTAGCGAAACGCTTTAAATTAGTTAAATGTGTATTAATTTATTTAACAAATAGATACATATATGTATTTAAAAGTGTCTTCATTTTTTTCGTTTTACGAGCCTCAATTTTACCAAAAGCAAAAAAAAAAAAAAAAAGACTTAATAAAATAATTTTGTATTTTTACACCATATTAAAGTATTTGACTTATAATTTATATGATACTTTGATTTATAATGTATATGATGTTGCTTTTTCAATGGGAGGGGGGGGGGGCGCTTCATAGCATTTTATGGGTGCACCATCACTCTTATGGTGGGGGGGGGGTATTCTCGTATATATGAAATGGAATAATCATGTAATAGAGTTCAATGTTTTAATAAATAAAATATATAATGCATTTTGCGCACACTGTAAAAATAAAATCAGTAACCTATTTTGAATAAGTATTTATATTTGTGATGAGCTGGAAAAGGGCAAGAACAGAAGAATCAACCCGAATGGTTCCAGCAGGCGGACTTGGTGTCATATTTAAATTCATCAATTTCTCTGTTGGTACTTTTCGGTACACTTTGTTCGTCAGAGAAATTGACTTGAGGTGAACGACTTTAGGAACGCGAAGGGTAGGTAAGTCCTGTCAAATTTTATCCGAAGATAAAAGATATCAAGTTTGATACAAGATATGTTTTTAAGTTCTGCATTAAAAATACAATATGTTGATAGTTTTGTCTTGAAAATATTGAGAGAAAAACTGAAGTTTAAGATTGTTTAACAAACAATCCCCACTTTTCAGAAGGTACCCCCCACTCCAATTCCCCGACGATTTTGCGATTAGGAATGAAACTACTAGATTATTTCATAATTTTTCAAAAATTTATAACTGTGCATATGTTATGCTGTTAACCATGCTATTTGTCATTAGAAATTCCAAAAAAAAAAAAAAAATCCACGAATAATTCTAAATTTGCTTGTATTATTGCTCTTAGATATGAAAGAATTGAAACTGATATGGTATGCAATACTATAATAAAAAATTATATTTTAGAAAAAATCACGGAAAAAGGATTCCGAAATTCTCGGAAACGTTTTTAAAAATTGTTTGGAGAATTCCGAAATACTCGGAAACGTTTTCGAAACTTTCATGAACCACAGCTGCACAGAATACTCAGAAACATTTCTGGAAATTACGGAAAGAGGATTCCGAAATACTCAGAAACGTTTCTGGACATTACAGAAAGAGGATTCCGAAATACTCAGAAACGTTTCTGAAAATTACAGAAAGAGGATTCCAAAATACTCAGACACGTTTCTGGACATTACAGAAAGAGGATTCCGAAATACTCAGAAACGTTTTTGAAACTTTCATGAACCACAGCTGCACGATATACTCAGAAACGTTTCCGGATTTTTTTTACAGTGTTCTCTTTTGGTTGCATTCGGGTGTTTCTAAGAGGGTCTTTTGCCCCTTTTTGGGGGGAAATCATTGTTAATTTCGATGTAAACTCAAGTGGTGTTGTAATTTGTCGGACACTTGGCGACATATCGCCAGTCTTTTGGTCGCCAAGTTTTGTCGCCAACTTGGCGACAAATTTGGCGATTTTTTTTTTTTTTTTTGTTTCACTTTGGCCACTGTTGGTGATATTTAGAGGGTAAACAATTGAATCACATTAAAATTGCCAAAAATGTGGAAATGACATTTAATTGGAGGTAAAAGGAAGTAAAAAAACAGCTCATCCTAATACGTTTTTTACCTTTCAGACGCAAATGAAATATGATCCCTGCCAAACCACTTGACCACGCGATTTCTAACATAGAATATAGCCTTGGAAAATATTACGTAAGAATAGGTTTGACCCCATTCCCCCCAAAGTAAGGATATGTAGAGATTTTTCTAACCCCTCCCCCTCGGGACCCTTACGCAATTAATGAATGGCCCCTAGAGGAAAAAATTATTTATTTTGTACATATCAAGTTGATTATATAGGTAAAGCTCTAGACTAGGAATTCTGAATAGTAGCCATTTTTTTTTAAAAATACACATTTAGCGCAAAAATAAATAACCCTAAGGGAGTTCACTCCGAATTATGTTGCCAAGGTGGAGACGTCTGTGACCTGAACGTCTCGGGACTGGAAGCGTGCTGTCCGTAGCACGTAAACGATACTAATTTTACCAACAAAAAAAACGCATGGCCGCCGCTTTTGGCGACCAAGACTGGATTTTTTGGTAGCCATTGTTAGTGAAATGTCGCCCGTTGGCGAGTGGCGACCGCTAATCTACAGGTTTATAGGGTCAGGGGGGTAAAATCAAGCTTCTTTTTGAGAGCAGTCCCTGAAAACAAAACATTAAATATACCTTAACGAAGCCTGTGAAGCGTTTCAGCATTTTACAAACATTGGATTCCTTTTGATGAAACAAAAAATAGACATTCAATAGTGTTAGTTTTTTTCTTTTATAGTGACACATTTAAAAGAGCATATTTTGACACCCCCATGTTATCCCATGTTAGGGGTAAAGTGGGGTTAGTTCTAAAATTATCTCCTCATGCTTCGATTACTCTTCAATTTTGTAGAGTCTTACTAATCAGTCTTAAACTTCCGATTAGTGATGTCCAATTTTGAAAAATCGCAGGAATTTAAAAGAGCATATTTTGACACCCCCACATTATCTCATAGTGGGTGTAGAGTAGGATTAGTTTTAAAATCTTCCCCTCATGCTTTTATTACTTTTCAATTTGGTAGTTTCCTACTAATTAGTTTTTACAGATTGGCGATGTCAAATTCTGAAAAATCGGCGAATATTTAGGAAAAGAAGAGCCTTATATTGCATTATATGTCAGAGCTCCGTGTGTTTCCATTGTTCTCTTCACAACATTACTCGTTCGACTTTAACAGTGTTTATCTTCAAAATATTCTCACTCATGAAAAATTTATATTTAAAATCTTTTATATTCTTTTTGCTAACAAACCTTCTTGGATTCGCTCCACAAAGAGACGCTAAAAAGTGTTTAAAAATGTAAATATTTGATTTTAGAGTAACGACCAACCTTCGTTCTCTCGTTTTCTTTCTTTTTTCTTTGAAGCCCCAGCAGGTTCTATTTTTCAACACTTCTTTTCAAACATTACATACGTAAATTACCGATTTATATGAATTTGGAGTGTAAAAAATTATTTTTTCGTAGTCTAAAAGGCAACACATTTCCATAAATAAAGAACGGCTCTGTTTTTTTTTTTTTTTTTTTGAAGATGAAAACTAGAACTTTTTATCTAGAATGCGAAGAAAAATGCAAGCTTCTGCCCTTTCTTATAATGCGTAGAACAGTTTCTTTATTTATTTTTTACACCAGCTCTACAGTTGTTGCAGCATTTCTTTTAGCAGAAAGGGCACTTCATGCTAAAAAATTGCTTTTAAAATGCATGCTACACGTCTCTGGAAAGTACTTGAAATGATTCGCACTTTTAACTTAATTTCCATTAATACTTTTTTTTTCCTTCAGTCGTTTTTCTTTTTTTCTAGTATTTTATTTGCTTTCTGAATAGGGGAAATTAAGTGGAATTGAAGACGATTGCGCACTTGGAAGACTTGAACTTAAGGCATGGTCTGCGTGATAGAAGCTGCTTTTATTGATTTTTGTGACTTTCTATTTTATTTATCTTAAATGGTACTAATGCAGAATCAACTATGTTGATTCTGGATTAGTACCATTGATTGGGGGACTACTTCTGTTTTATAGTTACCTGAATTTTGAGTTTTCTATTTAGACGGTGGCACGTCGTGTACGACAGAATTTTCGGAATGAGACACTGTAAATTAATTGGACGATTAATTAATAGTGTCTAGGGATTTCAATACCGGACCAAAAATTCAATACCAGTATTCGATATTTTAAAAACGTGATACCGGAATACCGGTATAAATACCAAAATTGAAATTTCTCAAAAAAGGCTTGAAAACATTATTTTGTTGCCACATTACAGAATTTTGTAGAAAAATTGTATTATACAACGTATTGTGACAAGATATAAAACGAAGGAATAAATATCATAATAAAAAATAATAAAAGTAAGAAACGAAATGCAACAATTGAACTGTCTCTAAGCCTGGAACTCATTTTAGTGCTCAACTTTCTTGCAGTTGAAAATACTCTTTCTGAATTCACGCTGGTCGGCGGTACTGCTAACAATGCGTTACACCTCCTCTAATTGTCTAGAAGTCCTTCATCTTCGAGTACTTCGGTCTCTTGCGTGTTATTTTTGGAAAAATCCTTTTGCATGTGTGAGCGTGTTCTTTTGTATTGTGTGTATTATTATTACTATTTAAACAATTTATAGCTAGTTGTAATTTCTTTCCGAGAGACAATACTTTTCCAATATTGACATCATTTTCTCTTGACCAGAAGAGGTTTGTGTTTGCTTTTTATTAGCCCTTTGTTTTGAAATTTACGATAAACTAATTTGATCTTGTTAGTTTCTTTTATTGATTTTCGCTATCTTTTAAACAATTTTTAGTACAGTTGAGACAAATAATTTTAAAAAGCCATTAAGTATTATTGCAATTGATGGTTTGAATAAATTGTTAATAGGAAAAATGCATTCAAAATTACATTCTAAATTAAATTTCACAAAGGAAAAGTGAGTGATTAGGGGAAAAAATAAAAAATATTGGTGCACAAAATCACACGAAAATGCGATTCATCCCACCATCTAGCAATGACGATATCATTCTACAATCTTTCCGCTACTTTTGCTTAATGATATTCTATTAGTTCGTGCTTTTGAAGCCAAATTTTTACATCAATAGATCGATTTTGGTACTGTATCATGGGAAAAGAAATATACGTTTAAAATAAAAGTAAATATCTAATAAGTTAAATAAATTGAAAACTATTTATTATTTTTACAGGGTGGCGACAGGAACTGTGAAAAAAAGTTCCCTGACTTTTCCCTGATTAAGTTCACCAAATTTCCCTGATTTACGTTAGCAATAATAATTTTTTTCTTTCTTTGCTCTACTTGAAATCCATTGTATGTTTGTATAAAAGGCAGTATTTTAAACGTTTTAAGTTGTGTAGAGTTATTGAACTAAAGATATATTTAAAAAAGATGCTACTTTTTTTAATAAAATGGTTAAAAAAAAACATATCAAGTCAATTTTTTTGGGAAAAAAACCCTACAAAGCAGGATATTAAATTTTTCTACACGGAAAGATTAGAGATAATTATTTAAAAAAAAAAAAAAACTTTATTTCCAGAAACCACTTAGCATAAGAATTAAACTATTAAAATTACTCTTAAAAACATATGTGTATTTATGATAGAACTAAAAAGTAGTTGAAATTATTTTGAACTAAGTTTTTAAACAGTATAATAATTGTTGCAAGAATAACAAGTAATAGTGAAAGAATAGAAGTAATGTAGTTATTCTTATATAACTAATTGAAATATTTATGCAAAACAGATGAAACCATTTGACATCCATTCATAGGGAGCTTATCTCTAATCAAGAACATAGGTTTTAATGAATGAATACAGCATTTTAACAATAAAAAAATTAAGATATTTTCTTAAGTACACAAGTTAACTCTATTTCAAATGATTTCAGTATGTAACGAAAAAAAATATGTTAGATTGCTTTTGTAATAAACAACTTTGAAATGCAAGAAAAAAAGAAAAAAAAAGCAATTAGTTAATTTTAAAATATATAAAAGAAGAATACAACTTGGTTATAAAATTAAAGAATTACTTAAATCTGAAGAAAAGAAAACCTTTATAATCTGCGATGACAACGAATAGTATAATGGCAAAAACAAAGTTTTTTTTATTGAAAGTTCAATTTTAGCAATTAAATGAAAAACGCAAAGAAGTAATAACTTTTAAACTTTTATAGTATTAATTCAAAAACCAAAGATTTCTTCTTGAAATCGTGATCACAGTAGGCTAATTACTTCGAGACAATGGAATAAAGGCAAAGGAGCTAAGGCATTAATGAAGGCTTCCTCTTTGCCTGTATGGTTGTTTATTTTACGTAGCATTGAAAGCGTAAAGCGAAGTTTCAAGCTAGGTAAAATAAACAACCTAACAGACACAGAAGCAATCTTAGGAAGTTCATACTGTAGTTAATAAGTAAGATTCAATACTTTAGACGTTGAGGAAAAAAAATGCACAAATATGCGGCAGTGTATAATCGCACCTCATTTTTATTTTACTTTTTTTTTGAACAGATAATTGGCGGAAAGTGCGTATGGAATTAGAGCACTTAATTTTGTAAAGCAAAAAAAAAAATTTTTTTCTTCATAAAATCAATTTTCCCTGATTTTTTGCAATTTTTTCAAAATTTCCTGACTTTTCCCTGATTAATAAAGTTCCCTGACTTTTCCCTGATCTCCCTGATTACCCTGATCTGTCGCCACCCTGTTTTAGCTAATGCCGAAAATACAGGCATTTTACCGCAGCAAATACCGGTAGTTCGAACTTGCAAAATTGCTCGAAATACCGGTATTCGGTATACGGGTATTGCAATCACTAATAGTGTTTAATTCCAAAAGTTCTGCTATTCCAAAAACAAATTTAGACTTAAAAGAAAAAAAAACCTTATGTGCAGAGATACCAAAAATTTCCGGAAATTCGGAAGCGGAGGGAAGAAAAAAGCAGCTTTAACTTTCTGGGTGTTATTTCCTCTCTTAGTGCTCTATAAAAATGTCTTGTTCGTACATTAAAATTAATTTTGAATTGGTGTAAAGTTGATTGCTGTATATTAGTTGTGAGAAAGGAATGAGCTTGATAATTGATGAATAAACGAATAATTAAAAGCAAAAGCTATAAAGAAGGCAAAAAACAAGGGATTTCTAGCATGAAATTGCTGTTTTTTATATTGTTATAACACGATTTCAATAATTGTAACCTACTAATTTATTTTTATGCTTTCAATTTATAACCTATAGAAATAAATTGTTATTTGATCATTTAATATATGTTTAATGATTTTATCCATCGAATAGTAAACTTGAAATACATGTCAACTTTCACTTAAAAAAGAGTAACCGATCAAGGTCAGATGAAAGCTTAATTTTTGCTAATGAGTAACCTTTCAAACAATGTAAGCATACAGAAAATTCTGGTGCAACCTTGCACAGAAATTAGTGAAACGTTAACGATAGTTACATTACCACGGTATAAATTTCCACAAGCGACGTGTAACTTTACGCCAGTTACATCAGTGAAATAGGTACATCAGTGAAATTACGCCTGAGTAGCGGAGGTAGTTATGCTGTTACCGATTTTATGGAGACCTGGGTAAAGGTTCCACAAATTTTTGGACTGTGAATGGATTAATGAACTAAAATTCTCTGTTTTAGTTGAATTCCGGTTGAAATATATATTTTTTTCTCTCTCAATATACATGGAGACTATTTATAAATTTCATGGACATATTTTATAAATGGACATGGACATATTTTATAAATTTTCCAAAAAATCAAACTGTTGTTTTAACAATTCCATTTAATCCTTTGATATTCAGTTTTCAGTGGGAGTAATTCTAAACGAACACAGTTGGCCTAGATTCGGAAGCATCCAGATTTCGCACATACACCCATATCGATTTTCTTTACCGGCCCAATCAGGAAAACTAAAAGCAAGAAGAACTAAATAAAAACGAAAGGCTTTAAAGAAGCGAACATAGCAATAAAATCCAATTTTTCCAACGGGTCGAATTCCGTGGAATGAGTGTCTCGCTTGGTCTTTGGGGATGTCTACTCTTTGATGTTTTCTTTTTTCCCCCCTCTCTAGAGTTTAAGTCGTAATGTGTTGAATAAATATTATTTGATATATTTTGAAGCTGAAAGATCGGGAAACTATTCATCACAAATTCTGAGTGCCTGACAAAGTCCCATTCTTCCGACATATTTCGAACCCGTATTGAATGTATGTTCCATATTCCGTGTTCCTTTATTCTATTATCGCTAGACGAAAGAAAGAAAATTCGATCGTTGACTAGCGGATCGATTGGAAAAATATTTTGAAACTTTTCGAAACTTTTTGTCGAACAGTCCTATTCTGGATTTGATGGGAAGTTGCCTCTTTGGGAGCAATGTTGTTTTTTGATCGCGTTTTGTCAATCCATGCAAATTACCACAACGCAAGTTTTACTAAGTGCTCAGTCTCTTTGCATGGATGTGATATTTTTTACTTGATGGGCCTGTTCAAATATCGGCCGTCCGTCCCTTCCATTACGTTCTTTTCCTCTGGAAACAGGTTTTCTTTGCTGGTTGCCATGACAGCAAGCCATCTTGGACGGGACCCGTTTCGATCAAAAGAACCTTAATATCTGACGGCCGTCAAAAGTAGGACAGCATTTCATTGGTTCCCCGCCAAGCAGCGCGCTCTTTTCTCTGGTGGGGGATTTCAGCCACGTGATTGATGTGCAGCGACCGTATGTGAATGCTACTCTGTTTTCGTTGGCAGTCCGTCACGTCAAAAAACTGGATGGACGGGACAGATGGCCGATAAGTGAACATCCCTTAAGGCGTCGCGCTGGGAACCGAAGAGCCCCGAGTTCGATGCCAGCTTGTCGAAGATCCTCTGTGTTCGTTAATGGCGACTGAGGCACGTTAATAGTCGTGGTCACAAAGCCCTCGAATTGAATCAATACCTCTGGGTGTGCTGGACCAGAGATTGTTCGACATCTAGTCTGGATCAAAAAACAGATCTGTCTTCAGAGTCCCATCCAACCGGTTAAAACACAAATAGTAAGGTAAGGGGGACCCTGGAGTGTGATGTGACATTTTTACGCATACATTTACACTTTATCCTCGGAATTTTGAACTTTGAGTTGAGTTTTAGTATATTCAAATATAAGAAGCCATTATGTATCATAATATAAAGTATCAACTTCCTAGGAATATTTTTTCTGTGTGTTTTGCTGGTGTGATTGTTCAGTGAAGCCCGCTATTAATACAAATCACTATTTTTTGGTGAACACTTTTTTCTTTAAAGTTGATGCTTATCATAATAGGGAAGTTTTCGATTTTTCAATTTTATTTTTATATGATAGAGTAACATGCATAAACATCACAGATGAAAAAATTTTGCGATACGATAAGTAGTTTTTTTTAAATTAATTTTTAAAGTTCAAGCGTTTGTGACGTCAAATGGCACAGGAAGTGACGTCATGCGCTCTTCCGCTGTGGGAGAAGCCGAAGGACGTGCAGTTGACTTCGAAGACGAAACGTAAGGCTTACCTCCTCGCGTTTCTGGAACATTAAACCTCTCATCCTCTCGGAAATATTCGAATACCATCATTGATGTTACTTGAGGAAGATTATTAGATTGTGCTTTAACGAATCCGGCCTCCATAGTGTGTTCAAAAGAACTATTAAATTTCTAAAAAATAAAAATATCAGCGCGTTCAAAATGTCCGTAGCGAAAACAAGGGATCTTCGGCGGAAGGCTGCCCATTCGCGTAACGCATTCTGCGCAAACTCTTTCACTCCAGAAGGAACAGGAGGAGAAAAATTCCACTATACCCCGCAAATAAGCGGAATGCGGTGAAAAGTAGGTTTTTTCCGGGGTCGAAAGCAAGGGCGGATTCAGGGGAGGGTCAAAGGGTCAGTTGACCCCCCTGTGACGAGAATTTTGTTATGGTTATTATTAAAATTCAAATTAGATCCGAAAAAATAGTACATGGAATCAATGTTAACTTTCTTTTTACTTGGTTCTGTTAAACTATTTTTTCTCATCGCGCCATAATTCAAAGGATTGACTGGGTTTCTTCACCGGGCTATTGCTATTTTGAGTTTCTTTTATTCATTTTCAAAAGAACAGTCATCTCTGCTGAGCTTAACTTTTTTTTTTCAGAGCACACTTCCACCTCAAACCACGTGTCGTGAGTGCACACTTTCCCAAGTTATTTTATAGCTGTATCATATATTCAAAGTTTACGGTAACGTTACCAGAGTGTCTTCCGAAAGAAATATATCTTGATGACAATAAATTTGAGGGAATTTGATCCATGGTGCAGGCTGCGCCACTGAAAGTTTATAGAGGGGGGGGGGGGATTTGAAAAGGTTTTGATCTCATTTTTGGGGAACGAGTGCTCCCTACCATATGTGGGGGTGCGTAACCAACCTTGGAGGAAGAGCACCCATGCTTAGCTAAAACTTTTTTACATAGGAGGTATAGTACCAACCTTGAAACTTGACCCCCCCTTAAAAAAAAATTTCTGGATCCGTCCCTGGTCGAAAGTGTCCATGGAAACGGCGTTTTTGTAACAAATAAAGGAGGGGTTAAATATGATGAAAAAAATTACGACATCATTTATGGACCAATCCCTAGCACCGATTTTTTTATATGTTTATTTGTTACTAGCGGTACCCGCACGGCTTTGCCCGTAATAAAAAAATTAAAAGGTCTTTTGGTTCGCCTGTATATTTACAAATAATGTATGGTGAATTTTCTCGCCAATTGGCTTGAACCCATGTTACAGTTCCACGTTATGATAATTTCGTAACTCGCCAATTGGCTTGTGCCCATGTTACGGTTCCACGTTATGATAATTTCGTAATTTACTCGTCCATCTTATAATATTTTTGTTCTTAAAATTGGAATAGAAAAAGAACCACATCGAATTTTCGAAAAATCGCTTCGAGGTGCACACCCCCATGCTACAAACTAACTTTGTGCCAAATTTCATGAAAAACGGCGAACGGTCTAGGCGCTATGCGCGTCACAGACATCCAGACATCCACCGGACATCCAGACTTTCAGCTTTATTATTAGTAAAGAAGATAAAGAAGACATGTATACTCCATCATTTCTTCCTAATATGGATACAAAATCCTTTTCGGTAAGGATTACCCATGAATGCCCAACTAATCCACGCCCGTGTCCAGCTTTTAAATAAATATTCTCCTCGCCGTTCCAAAGAGATAACGTCACACCATTTCGTCCACTGAGCCCCTATTTACATAAATGCAACGTATCTGAATTTTAACGGTTTCTAGATGCTCCAAATCGCGTTCGAAGAACCCCAGAGAATGGAAAATGTATAATCAATCGTTCTGCATCCGATACACCGCATAAGAGAGAAGGAGAAGGGTGTTTAGGGGTAAAGTGGTTGGAGTGATCTTGAACACAACGAGAGGGCAAAATTCTGCACGGCCACTCTTTTAGTCTGATTGTATGGAATAATGTAAAGTAATGACTGTTTTGTAACTATTTAATTTTTAAAAAAATGTTTCATTTACTGTTGAGACTTTTCATTTGCTAAAGCTCTGAATGGTTCAAAAAAATATATTATGATCAAGAAAATGCGTCAATGAAATTCACTGCTCAACTCTCTTTTATGATTTTTTTTTCCTAAAACAGAAAATTTAAAGTGAACAACTTAAATTTTATACCATCGTAAATTCAGACATACGCGGAAAATACTACTTTTTCAAAATTATTATTATTGTTTATTTATTTTATATTTATTTATTTATTTATTTATTCTGAGCCAAAATCAACTGACCCGTTTCACAGAATTAGACTGTGTGTTTAAATTAATAGGGTTGATTAAATATTCCTATTTCACAACACCTCCAGTTTCTCAAAGAAGAAAACCGAACTATAAACACCGTTAGAGAGTCACCTATGCAAAATATCACAAAAGAAAACAAAAAGACAAGAAAGAAGAAAAGTTTAAATTTTTCAACGCTTTTAGCTGAAAACAAAAGAAAAAAAGTGTGGGAGGGGGATTAACTAAAATTTGCTTTTGCAGTCACATTACTGTAAATGATATTACTAACGTTTTTTTCACTACTTAATTTGTTAGTTATTTAACAGTTTGTTTTCATACTATATTTTCGTTATTAATGTATTAAAACATTTGTGCTTAAATAGCTTAAACTTTTGATTCCGAGAAACTACTACAGCCCGTTTTCAACAGACACTATTTCGTGGGCGATCAGCATGCTCAGAACTTCAAAGACACAGATAACAGTCATAACAATGAAAAAAAAATTGAGAAAATTTTCTTATTGGAAAAGTTCCGCCTATGATGATTTTTTTTTAAATTTATTTATTTTTTGGAATCAAATTCTCAAACTAAAATATTAGAAACAATTTTAATTTACATAAATTTAATTGGTTTTCAAAACAATATCCTAAAACAAATAAGACATAAAGTAAATCCCTTTCAAACATAGAGCAAACTTCTAACAATCAAGTCTTTCAATACACTGCTCTAAGACCCAGTATATTTCCATTTTACGAATGAAAACAGATGCGTCAAATAAAAATATCTTCAAAGTAAATTAAAAAAAAAAAAAAAAACAATTTTAGGCGTCCGCCCTTTTTAAAACCTAAAGCCTATTATTTTAAGCTGCAAGAGAGTGAGAAACAATATATATATATAGACAGCTTCTTAAATTAACTGTTAAAATAAAATAAATTTATAAGTCGATTAATCTCACCGCTAAACGTTTTACTAAAACGAAGACAGAATGAAATATTAATAACACCAGAACCACAAATCTTTGGGATAATAGCACCGCAAATCGAAATAAGAGTTCACTACAGAGCAGTTTTCTCTTTCGACTTTTATTCGATTGGGCAGGGGGGGGGGGGGGAGAAAAAAGGTCCAATAAAACTGATCTTAAGGTCGCCGAGTGGAAAACTATTAAATAGGAAGTTTACAGAACAGCATCGCCTCGATACTCTGGGGGTTGCGGGAATATATGGAACACTTTTATCATTCGAAAAGAATAAGCAAAAGCGCGGAAGAAGCGATTGGGAGCATTTCGTTCACATTCGGAAAAAAATTTCATTTGTGTGATATCTTTACGAATGAAGCTTCGGAAAGCGATAACGGAAACTCTATATTTCTACTGAAATACATAAAACCGAGACTTATATAAACAACACAAGGGGCTAGAAGACAAAGAGAAAAGCTTCGGAAAGCTACCGGAGTACACAACATGTAAACTTTCACGCAAATCGGTATTTCTTTTACGTAAGGATATTTCTAAAATTATTGCGGATTTTCTTGAATTTTTTTTGCCATAACCGATATGGGCTCAAATATTTGTATTGGAGTAGTATTAGTTTCAATTAATTAAACACACACACACACACACACACACCGGAACATTTTTTCCTCGCTAAAGATAATGAATTGTTACAAAAAAAATAAATAAATAAATAAATAAATAAATAAATAAAACAAAATAAAATAAAATAATAATAATCATAATCATAATAGCGAAGCACCGTTCTTTCGTTTTTGACGAGACTGTATGAAAAAAAACGTGTAATAGGTATACGTTCTGATTAGAATCGGCAGTATTTATTTTACTTAAATTCAATTAACGTATTTTAAAAAGGTTTAATTTTTAGAACAATTTGAAAAATGTATAAAAGAGAAACGCATAAACGTGCTTCACTGTAATAATAATAAAAACAAGAGTGAAAGAAAGAAAAGAAAAGTAATAAGATTGAAAATTAAAACCTTATTACTCTCTTCTCTTCGATTCAACCACAAAAAAAAAAAAAAAAAAAAAAAAAAAACTCGCAAAAAAAGAAATTGAATTTTTATGGCCTTAATAACATGAAAGCAAAAACGGTTTTGGCGAAGGGTTTGAATGTATTACAACCAGAAATATTTTTAATGCATCTAACAAACACATTTCATGCATCGAAAATGGAAATTACGCCTCAAAAATGTCGTCAAGATTATTTTCAGGATTTATATTTGAAATAACAATTTAGCATTGTGAACAATGGAGAGAGAGAAAAAAAAAAAAAACAATTAGAATTCGAATCGAAAATATTGGAATGTAATATTTTTAAAAAAAATCCAGAACATTACACATCTTTCTTTTCCCCTGCCATCGGCAACCTGATCCTTTTTTTTTTTTTTTTTATAATTTAAAAAAAAAAAAACTAGTTGCACTGCACGGTCTACCTTGAAAATAAAAGTTGTGTCAACCAACGCATGTTCAACAATCAGGCTAAAACGAAATTAAAAAAAAAAAATAATAAGGCAAAATTTCCTGTCAACGCGTAACACTTTTTTGACTAAAAATTCAAATTTAGATCTCAATCCAAAAATTCGGTGATTGCTATTAACAGGAGAAAACATTCCGTTTCACGGATTTGCTTGGCGAAAATCCCTTAAAAGGGGTAACCTCCAGGGGAAACGAAAACTCCCTATGAAAACTAATAAGCATCAAACAGCCTCTGTGTCAAATTTGGCAAAGATCCGACACAAACTGTGGATTTGTATAAGGATCCCCAATCCCCATTCCTAAACACTTTGTGCCAAATGTAGTAAAACTTTGACGTAAACTGGATGTGTATAAAGGAACACACACACATAAATAAACTCAAACTAATAACTATAAATAAATAAAGGAACACACACATAAATCCATTTTTAAAATTTAGATAGATTTATGTCATGGTTTTCAGTTTTTGTATGTTTCACACTTCCAAAACGAATTTTACTCCTCTAAATGTATCAAGGAGTATCCCCCCCCCGGAAGAAAAAAAGACCTTTAACAATATCTCCAATTACAAGTAATTTAAAGCAATTACACATTTAGAGCGCAATGGAAGAGCGTATGCGAAACAAATACAAATTAAATAATATTTTTCATCTATAAATATTTATGCACCCGAAGAGTGTTAAAAAAAGTTAAAATGTTATATCTTTTTTAATAGTATTGGTTCCTTTTTCCACTAAAGAAATTATAATAATATAAAAATGTACTTTTACTAGGATGAAAACAAATAAAGAGAAATTTGACGCAAAAAATAAACATTTTACAGATGGCAATATGAAAGGAAAAGTAAAAGGAAAGAAAAAACTTTTTCACGCATCCCAATTTGTAATAAAAGACGTTAAAGACCAAAAGAGCTCTTTTACATTAAGTAAGACGGTAAGTCAGTTCATTTATTTTAATGACATGATAAAAATTTCAATAAAGATGCCTAAAAAAAGTCAAAAGCATGAAAAAACAAAACAAAAATAACATTTCGACTCATAAAAGACAAAAAACGACGAGAGAGAGAAAAAAAAACAGAAACGCATCTACACAATTTCATGCAGGAAAATTGTCCAATTTATGCTAAAATCAATAACGATTTCTCTTAACTAAGACGAAAAGCCCTACACCAATAAAATTTTTAAACAAAATTTAAACACCAGAATCCCAAATTATTCAAATAAAGTTTCGCTGTTTAATGAATAAATTTAATTTCTCACTTCGCCATATCGCCTCCTCCCAAGTGAGGAGAGCCTGCGGGTCATAATCTCGCCAAAATCTAATATTCAAAAGCGAATTTCACCCCCTTCCACCCCTCCAGTTCACTCCCCCCCCCCCCCGTTTCCCACTAAGTGCCCGACGGCGATGGAGAGAAATTAATGACAGAATTCACCGCCAACGTATCACCCGGTAACATTTTTGATCAAAGTTTAAGCAAGGAAAAGAACTTGGCGATAGTTATCGAGTTTCTCTCCGGGTAGAAATTGTGTACTTACGCAAGTATCGACAAGTGCAGCAAGCTAAATATTAAAGTTCTTATGAATGTTCAACACAAAACAATGCATTCTTTGACAAGATAGAATGTCTGCAGCTTTTTCGATTTAATTTTATCAGAAAATCAGATCGTATTTTAGTCGAAGTACCTTTTGCCTTCAGAAGTTCTCTTAGAGATAACACATAGCTTTTAATTTTTACCTATTAAATTTTCAATGCACATTTTGTAATAAAAGTAAGATTCAGAGGGTTTTTTTTTTTTTTTTTCAAGTTTAGCAGTTAAAAAGGATTAAAATGTATCAATGAGTTTTTTTTTAATGCTTCTGATGTTCTTGAATAGCTTTCGTTACATTTTTACTACCTCCGACGATTAGTTCACACTCTTCCCACTATATATATATATCTTGTTCAAAATTTCAGTCGCAAATAAAATACTTTTTATTCAGCCACTTAAGTTTAAATACATTTTTCGTAACTTGCAGTGGATGACACTTCAAGTTAATCAGTTTTTCAAATATTAATTCTTCATTTAATACTTGAAAAAACTCTTTTACCATTTTATATTGTGATTCTGTCATATGTGCATACGTATTGAAATTAATTGTAATTAGTTACTAAAAAAATAAGTAAAATAAAATTTTCCTTTGTCCAGCAGAGGTTTTTTTTTTCGGTATAATTCTCGTTTTTATTCAAGTTTAGCAGCTTTAAGGGTAAAAATATGCATGTGAGTGCTTTCAATATTTTCGATATTCTTGAACGGTTTTCATAACATTGTTACTGCCAAAATAATTGTGTTTTATGTGAATTACATATTTATTATCAGCCTTTATCAATCCACTGTATGATGAATGCTACTCCAACATGATTTCAATCTTCCCTCCTTTCTGAAATACGTACTTAACAACAGTGTGGTCTCTTCCTCGGTTTTTTCTTACGTCTTGGTATTCAAAATAAAATTTTGAATGTACATCTATTATCGTTTCTTAAGGCGAGGGTGTAATGTGATGATAAATGTAATATGTACTGTAATGATGTTTCTTTCGAATATTCTCCAGGCAAGGATAATGCTATTGTTAATTTCTTCCACGACCAGGTATTTTTACACGAGTCCCATTTAGTGATTTTTGAGAAAAACTAACTCAATTTTATGAAATTTAGCTTGAGACAGAAAAAATTCATTTAAAACAGAGGTTCCCAAACTTCAGACCTCCGCGGACCCCTACGGAAAAATTTAAACTTCGTCCCCCCCCCCTCCCTTCCACCTTTCTTAAGAATAAAAAGAGCAGAAACTAAATCATTCAATTCACAAAACGAAAAAGAAATGCCGGAGCGGCCATTTTTACTACTTAAGCTAAAGCTAAACGATGGCAGTAAGATATGAGCCGACTTCTTAGAAGGTATAATTTTCTCTTCAGGTCAGATATCGGCATATCTTGAAAGGTCGGCTAAAAGCTCGAATTTAACCAGTTCCTATAACGATTTATGGAGCAGATAGGAGCCGCATTCAACTGGAAACTCGGCTGAAAAAAAAAAAATCGGAATTTTACTGCCAGTCGGATAATTTCTCTGGGTCTTCTTTACTGACTTGTCTAGTGCACAGAAAAAAACTGGTTAATAATGGAGATGCTTGACTAACATGAATCGGTGAAAAATGTTGACGAAGTTTTTTACCGAAAATTAAATTTTGTATTTTAGAAATCCACAAGCTCCACCCTGTAGTTGCTAGAGTATAATTTAATATTAAATATTGTATTTTAAGAAATACACAAGCTCCACCTTGTAGTTGCTAGAGTATAATTTAAAACTAAATATTGTAGTTTAAGAAATACACAAGCTCCACCCTGTAGATGCTAGAGTATAATTTAAAATTAAATATTGTATTTTAAGAAATACACAAGCTCCACCCTGTAGTTGCTAGAGTATAATTTAAAATTAAACATTGTATTATAAAAAATACACAAGCTCCACCCTGTAGTTGCTAGAATATAATTTAAAATTAAATATTGTATTATAAGAAATACACAAGCTCCACCCTGTAGTTGCTAGAGTATAATTTAAAATTAAACATTGTATTATAAGAAATACACAAGCTCCACATTGTAGTTGCTAGAATATAATTTAAAATTAAATATTGTATTTTAAGAAATACACAAGCTCCACCCTGTAATTGCTAGAATATAATTAAAAATTAATTAATTTAGATCGTCGGCATATAGAGGAGGGTGGCCGAAAGCAGGTAGGCCTTCATATGCCCCCCCCCCCCGGATTTGTAAGCGGCGATGCATACGTATGTCGTGTTTACATGAACACCCCCGAGATTTTATCAATCCCAGCGAAGCAGCAGTGAAGCGGCATGGCGCGACCACGCTTTAAAAAAAAAAAAAAAATATTTCTTAAAAATGAAGTTTTGCAACTTGTCATTAAGCGAAGACCTGGGCGCTCATTCCAAACAATTCTCGTTTCGACTTCGAGATTTCCCGTCACGTGATCGATGTTGTCGAAAAAATCTCGCAACATTGAATTCTGAACAGCTCGCAGCTGTCTCTCGAAGAGGCACCGATTTTTTCGATTAGTTTGGTCGGCCAGGAGGTACACGTGACTTCTTCCAACCAATGTCCTTTCAGCGCAGCTAGTTTTGTTTTGTTTAATCCTTGCACGGAAGAGCGCGAACTTTGATGACTGGCACGCTAATGGCTACTCTTCAAAGAATACGTTTTACGTTACAAAGAATCACACCGAAATAATTTTAGATTTTCTTGAAGCAAACCCAGATGTTCTTAAAAATTAATTCTCCGAGAATTTTACAAAATAGTACACAAAGGAAAAATGGCCGAGTGCTCCGGTGCAAAAAGCTTAGTCGAATGGCAAAAAGTAAGTCATATTTTTTGCATATTTCAATATTAGTGTCTAAAACAAAAATCGAAAAGGTGAAAACAGCCAATACATAAATATGATAAAAATTAACCGTAAATTTTGTTGATTTACCCTATAACACCATCTATATTAGTAAGAACGTCTTATATGAAATATATTTTTCCCAAGAAACTATAATCGAAATAAAAAATAATGATACTAAAAAAAAAAAAATCTTAACCCTCATAAATGCAGACGAAAAAATACAAATAGTTCGTAATCGTGGACTGAATAATATGTTGTTGCCGTGTCTAATGAAGTGCAGAGTGCGAAAGGTTTAGAGGCATTCAAAAGTCTTGATGAAAAAATCTGCTGATTCAAATTGAATAAAAAAAAACACTAAAATGCAGGGAGGGGGGTGTTAGGGCATGGCGCTGACTGCGCCATTGAAATTTTTAAAGGGGGTTGAGGGGTATTTTTTTATTTGGGGGCTCTTGCTTTTGGAGGGGGGAGTCTACCGGATATTTTGGGGGAGGACACCCCTACAAAATGTAAAAGGTTTGTTGTGCTAATTGAGCTTTTGGGGATGGGAGCAGACATAACAGAATATATAATCTTCCATATTAGGATTAGTAATGTAAAAACCAACCCTCCCCCCGCTCCCAGTTGCAATTATAACAATAATCTCAGTTTCAAAGATATGTTCCAGATTTTTTTCCTCTTCTCCTTTAAAATTATAATTTAATAAGCATATACTAAATAAAAAGTATTACTTCTTCAATATTCCTGTTTTCAAATTCCATTTTTTCTAGGTATTGTTTTCCAAAGATATCCTCAAAAGAGTACTTTTCTAGATTACTTTTTCAAAACAAGCAACTTGTACCTATGATTACACAATTCCATCTTTATTTTCAAGATTAAAAAGTCAAAACAGTAATCTTGGTTACAAGAGCAGTTTAAAATAAATAAATACTCTGCTTCTGTAAATGTATATTGAAAAATATTCGTAAAAGGAATAAATTTTTCAATCATTATTTCTCTTCAGCTGATAAAGAACTTTAAAGTTCAACCCAAAGGAAAGATCCTAAATTGAAGAAGAAAAGAAAAAAGGAACATTTTGAAGCATTCTCTTTTCCTTGAAATGCATCATATTACATAGCAGCCAATTTACAAATGCGCACACGATAATCGAATACATGTATAATATTGCTAATTTTGATGTCGGCGAAATGGAAAATCAAACTTTAGAAACAATTCCCCAGAAATTACCAGTATTTGTACTGTTTTGTAATTAGTAAATAAATATCAAATTTCAATAAAGAAAAATAAATTTTCTTACAAATTGAATTCAATTGAAATTGAATATTGACAGTAGGTAATAAATAAAGAATTTAGGAAAAAAAAGGGGAGGAGGATTTTATATCAAAAGAAGACAAAAAAAAAAAAAAAAAAATACCTACGTCAGTGGCGTACCCAGCATGGGTGACACCCGGGGCGATAATTTGTGATGTCACCCCCCCCCCCCTAAAACGCAAAAAAAAAAGGGATTGTATATTCTGTGTAAGTTTGAAATTCATACAACTTTCAGAAACAACTAGTACTTTTGTGAAAAAAAACTAAATTTTA
This sequence comes from Uloborus diversus, assembly GCF_026930045.1. Classification (NCBI taxonomy): domain Eukaryota; kingdom Metazoa; phylum Arthropoda; class Arachnida; order Araneae; family Uloboridae; genus Uloborus; species Uloborus diversus. The sequence goes on from NC_072734.1 coordinate 11,751,861, forward strand.
AGTGGGATAATGTACAAAAGAAAAATAAAATTTATAAACGCTTTTTACATAAAATTTCCCCTAGACGCATTTGTGCAGGCCGTCGAGCGGTCAAAAAAATAAGAGGGAGTAGGAAATTCCTAGCCCCTTAATTATTTCAAATGCATTATATCTTGAAAATTTGGAGTGCCCCCGATTCCCCCCCCCCCCCCCCCACGTACCTTAGTTCTTAAATGATGGGTTTGGTTACTGGAATCAATGGAAGTTATCAACCTTAGCCTAATGCATTTTCATTCATAAACATTTTTTACATTGAAAAAGGAGCTCTTAACACGTGTCTACCGAAACACGTGTCTGCAATTTAAATCGGATGTTTGTACATTATAATGTTGTTATTAGTTGAATTAAGCATTTTAAGCTTTGAAAACTTGTTGTAAAGCGAAAAATTTTGCATATATACCTGTTTTATGTTTGCAGTTATAACCCCCCACCCTGCACCATTTTTGGGGTTGGCCACATCCTAATTCGTTTTCCTCGTGCCAATACCTATCAGAAAAACCAACTGCCGTAATTTTATCACAAAAATTCCACGGACAACCACTTTTTCACCCCCCCTTCACTATGTTCAAGGTTCCTAACATTCTAATTTGTTTTCTGCTTACCAATACATTTCAGAAAAACTAACTCCCGTTTTTGTGTCACAAAAGTTTAACGGAAAACCACTTGCCCCCAGCGCGGTTTTAAACCCCCTTCCCTCCCCTTCACAATGTTCAAGGTTTGTAACATTCTAATTTGTTTTCTGCTTGCCAATACCTTTCAAAAAAACTAACTCCCATTTTTGTGTCACAAAAATTTAACGGAAAACCACTTGCTCCCCCCCCCCAGCGCAGTTTTAATCCCCCTCCCTCTCCCTCACTATGTTCAAGGTTCGTAACATTGTAATTTGTTTTCTGCTTGCCAATACCTTTCAGAAAAACTAACTCCCATTTTTGTGTCACAAAAATTTAACGGAAAACCACTTGCCCCCCCCCCCAGTGCAGTTCCCCCCCCCTTGCCCCCCTGCACCATCTCCAAGTTTGGCAACATCCGAATTCGTTTTCCTCGAGCCAATACCTTTCAGAAAGACAAACTCCCAAATTGTATCACAAAAATCGCTCAATCTCACCTACTTTAGGGCAGTCGAGATTTCGCTCCGCAAATAAGCGCCCGAAAAGTCACTTTTCCCCTTCTTTTGGCGCTTGGAATTGCTACTTGCGAGAATTTCCTTTCGAGACCGCTTTTTTCCCTATAGCGCCATCTAGTGAGGCGATCAGAACTAATCTCGCAAGGTGAATTTCGAGCTTGGAATAAGCACCCTGCTTATTTTTTTGATTTGTCAATAATATTACATTATTCTGACACCAAACTACAATAGTCATTTCGTTTGTTTCTTTTTCAAATGTAAGGTTATAATAATTGAAATAAAAAACGTGCTTTTGGGCAAAGCGGGGGTAGGATCAATGTATTTATTTATAATTTCATATATTTATTTATAATTTCTTGACTCGTGTGCTGACTTAGATTTTCTCATTCAATAGCATAAATATAACTTTAAAAAGTTTTTTTTAGGATGGTAATTAATTAGTCTATTAATTTAATCATTATTTTTTTATGTTTTTTAAACAAATGCGCTGACTTTAAATTGGATAAGTACAACTGTTTTACATTTTTTATATAATGGCAGGTAGCTAGTGAAATATTTTAATCATTTTTAACTTCATATTTCATTGGCAAATGTACCAAACCACAATTAGTTAAGCTTTCCCGCTTTGGGCTCCCTGGTAGGACAAAGCGGGTTTTTCAAATGTTAGTAAAAATTGGTAATAAATAAATATTAAGTTCGAAATAATTCAAAAATCACTTTTTATTTTGACGTTCAAGAACCCTGTTAAGAAATAAAACTGAAATTGTTGCGATAGGAAACCAAAAACTACAATTTTCGAGAGTTCTTCGAAAACCTATCCGCTTTGGGCCACCCTCCCCTATGTACCTTATGCTATGTGCATAAGTTATGCTCCTCGGTTTGATACGTAAAATATAAATATATTATATAAGCTATTACTCGCGTACACGCAAACATTTAAAAACGCAATAAACAAGACAGAAATTTAAAATGACAACACTACAAAAGTAATCCTTTAAAAGATATTATATTCCCCTGATGAAAATTTATGAGATGTAAAAAAATAAACACAAACTTGTTGAAAGATTAGTCACCAGTTATAATCAGGAAGTGTAGAAATGATTTTCAAAAATTGACTCATCATTTTGTGACTTAGAGCAGTTAAAAACACTTCGGGTGCAGAAAAAAAAGGAAATTTCAAATGAAAAAATAATAATAACTACTACTTTGATAAACATTTAACTATTAAAGGAGTATCCGCAGAATTTGCTCATTAGCGGTTGACGTGCTATTCTGTAAATAATTAGGAGTTTGCTGTATTGTCTTCCTTTCATTTGAAAAGCAGCCAAAATACAACAAATAGTTGAGACTATGCAAACATTTTAGCTATTTCGGAGACAATAGATAGAATAAAAAATAAAACCGAGTTTTTCCCACTTTCCCAAGATCCCCGAAGTCGCTCTGGGAATTCCTTCTCCAAGCGAAGAATGACCAAACCGCACCACTATGTTGGGAATAGTTGAGCTGGATCATTTATTCAAGCCATAGAAACACTGCAAAAGATGAAGCAGGTATGGAGCTGCTTTCCCGGCATTGCTGTAATTTCTCTTACTATTTAGATTGCTAATTTCTTATGTCACTAATGCAGCAGTAATTATTACTGAGTAAAGAATGTTATTTCTCATTTTTCATCAGTGAAGCAACAACATGGATTTCAAAACAACTGTTGACAGACGCGAAATTTGGAAATGGATTTCAATGTTAATGGTTATTTTTATAATTAAAGCCATGGATGGAATGTACTAATGGAAATGATTGTGGTGATACAGAAAAGTCAACATTTAGATTCCAATCAGAAGTTTATGACGCTAAGAACGAAAGAAAATTGAGAGATTGTCAAGGTATGCTTGTAACAGCTAAAGAAATGGTCGAAGAGAATCTAAGAGCTTTAAAGCGGAAAAGAATGAAATTTCAAATAGCGTCCACTGTTTGGAATTTGAAGCATTAAATAGTTGAAGATGAAGTTACAAATGACACACACGATTCGAATTCGATCCTTAGAGAGATGGAGGAAGACACACTCAAGATCCACAACTCAAAATTTAAGGATTAGAGACGTACCGAGTACTCGGTAACTACTCGGTACTCGGCCTACTCGGCCAATATGCCGAGTACTCGGTACTCGGCCAAATTTTGATAAGATACTCGGCCAATACCGAGTAGTTGCAAAAAATTGAATATATAATTAAATTTACAAAAAAGCTCAAGCATAGATATATAATTTTCTGCAACCATTTACAATTCAAATTTAAATTTTGAGAATAATGAAGTTTGAAATACTTCAATGGAATAAATCTTGGTTCGAATGTCTCGAAAGTTAATAAAACTTTTTTGTTAAAAATTGTGCAAATATGGAATTTTTGCTACACAAACTAAAATTAGTTATAAGATATATAAAAATACCTTAGCTTTAAAAATAAAAGGAAATAAAATAACGTTAGAAGCACAGTGCAGGATCACTGCAGACACGTGTTTTGGCGTTACGAGGAATTTCTTTTTCAATGCACAAAATGTGAGCTCGTTGATTTAAAGGCATCCGGCAAAAGTCGAATTTTTTGTCGTATGCCTTTACATTCTTTAGTTCACATGTTATGCACTGAAAAGACGATCCTTGTAACACAGAAAAACGTGTCTGCAGTGTTCCTGCACATTTGTTTTTCTGCTTTTAAATATTATTTGTTTAGCGAACTAGACCTATAATGAATAAATTTGTATAATTTGTTTTAATTCCAACTTGATAAGTCATACCTTTTATTTATTCATTTTTAATTTAAAAAATATTTTGTTTGCAAAATTTTGTAGTTAAATATCAGCAGGAATTTAGTTTAAAGACTATTATATGGACAAAGAGGTCTACACTACTATTTCAATAAGTTCAAAATTCATCGATGTGTGTCGGTGGTCCTTCTTTCAACATAATTGGTACTGGGAAACTCGGCCGAGTAGTGAAAGGCCGAGTTACTCGGTAACTCGGTACTCGGCCGAGTAGTAAAAGGCCGAGTACTCGGTACTCGGCTACTCGGCCAAAGTGCTACTCGGTACGTCTCTATTAAGGATATATATAGAGAACAAGTGGTACCCGCACGGTTTTGCCCGTAATAGAAAAATTAAAAGGTCTTTTGGTTCGCCTGTATATTTACAAATAATGTATGGTGAATTTTCTCGCCAATTGACTTGTACCCATGTAACCGTTCCACGTTATGATAATTTCGTATCTCGCCAATTGGCTTGTGCCCATGTTACGGTTCCACGTTATGATAATTTCGTAATTTACTCGTCCATCTTATGATAGTTTTGTTCTTAAAATTGGAATAGAAAAAGAACCATATCGAATTTTCGAAAAATCGCTTCCAGGTGCATACCCCCATGCTACAAACTAAATTTGTGCCAAATTTCATGAAAATCGGCCGAACGGTCTAGGCGCTGTGCGCTTCACAGAGATCCAGACATCCAGACATCCCTTGGACAGAGAGACTTTCAGCTTTATTATTAGTAAAGAAGACAAGAAAATGAAATTAAAATAATATGCATTGTTTAAAATATCGGACGAATAGAAAAGATGAAGACGACACTTAGAGAGACTGTATACCATTGAACTAAAAGTCGGCTTTATCAGATTATTTACGGACTATTTTCACCCTAAACGCCCGGATTCGCAACAAAATGTGTTAAAATGATCTAAAATAATATGTATAATAATGTTTTTTCCCCCAAAATATAGATATTAAACCTTTTTTAGAAGAGTCATCTTCCCTATTTTTAATTTTTTCGATTTGATTCTTGCTTTCTATGTGTTTTCCGTACTTTACGTTTTTTGATTCCGCCCTTTGAGAAACGTAAAAGCGGGGTTTCATTGTAGTTCAATCTACAATAATACAGAGTTATTCAAAATTTTTAACTTCCACCTTTAAATTTAATAGTAAGCAATAACTTGCAGCAGCAATCGGTAAGATACAGAATACTGAATCGGAAGCTCTGTAATCGAAAATTCAAGAAGTTCTACGAACAGAAGGGGATGTATCTAAATCTTCTCAAAGAACCGATTCTACATCAAATATCTTCTCGCCAGCATTTCTAAACATCCAAGAATATTGAGAGCCGATGCTGTTGGAACAGAATAGATTAAATCCAGGGCCGAATTCTTCACGCCACTGGGTAGTTGAAACCTTTTATTATTTGATTCGAAGAATAGAAGAAGGCTCGGGAAGCAATCGAGAACTTCTCCCAAAAGTCTCGAAGGTATAATTTTCTCTTTTAGTGATCTTTCACAGATAATTTCCGATATTTTTCTCAAGCTTCAAATGAGAAATTCTCTCGGTTTTGAAAAAAAATTACGCTTCAAGAATGTTTAGATGAAATAAGTTTCTGATAACGATTGGATATAGCGAGTCAATTATGCCATCGGCGTTCGCAAACTTAAATTTCATAGCAAGTTTCAACGAAAACTCCAAGTTGCATATTTTGCAATGAAGAATAACCTTTTCTGCATACGCAATTAAATTTAAATATGCAAGTATTGTTCTGCCGTGAGCAGGTAAACGACAGTATCTGCATAAATGAGTTTTCGAGACAGTTGAAGAAACGCGGTTTGGATTCAATTCTAATAGTAGGGAAACGTTTAACTTTTTTCGCGCTTTTTTTGTTCTGCGGAAATCAAACAAGCAAGCTTGCACAATAAAACTAACGTCAATAGTTCATAAAAATGTTGAAAAATTAAAAAATGGGGTTGTTTCCTTCAATCAAAAGTACTACTTTTAGTCACTGAAATGGATGGAATGAGTAAAAAAGAAAATAACATGGACCCAAAATATACTTTCATTTTCCCCAACAGTTATTTTTTAATTAACTTTTTTAAATGTCCGATTTTGAAAACAAGGCGTGGTCTTTATGAAGTCACAAATGATGCAATTTGACTCATCATTCTACCACGATTCCACGTTATGATAATCAAGAAGCGAATTAAATATTGCGCTCTACGCTTGCTATCAACTCTATCGTTGTCAATACACGTGAGTAAAGATGAGAATTAAATATTTTGAACCGTAAATGGCAACACTGAATGGCATTTCATCATTTGTCATGTCACACGACAGAAACGTAAACAATAAAAGCGCACCAATTTAAGTATTTTTTTAAAAATATTAGACTTGAACCATAGACTAATAATAAGAGTAGACCGAGCTTTCTCATTCTTGCTGATAAAGAAAATTGGTTCATTGATGTATCATGTGACTAGTGGAAGGGCTTGGCGAAGACTTTGGCAGCATGGTTGCTAGATGGCAGCATTATCTATAGTTTGGCATTCGACATGTATTTTAAGACAATGTGTTTTCATTAAAAAAAACTTCCAGGTGCAGAGATTGAACTGTTTTTCTTTTAGTTATGCATTATTTTGACATTAGTAATAGTTTTTGATCAGTTTTCGGTAACTTTTATTTCATTTGGAGCTGTCAGCGTTGGCGTGAACGAAATGGCGTAAACGTTTTGCGTTAACGCAAAAATGTATTAATCGGTATCTTAAATTGAAACTGTAGGTAAAAATCTTACCGTTTGCTGATTCTTCTTGGTCGCTTGCATCTTTTATTGCTTAGAGAGTTATTGAAATTGACTAAAGGAAATGCACAAAGCTATCTAAACGAAAAACTCACTATATTAACAAAATATTTACAACTTAGAATAACCAATTTACAAATCGGACTCCATAAAAGATCATTCTTCCGTGTTCCATCAATTCTATTTATTTTATTTCGCGCTGGCGTTGATCGTCTGCTACGATTAACGCCCGCTGTTGCTAGGATATCCACCAGTCACATGGTTTGGTTTATGAGCAGCAAAAGGGTTGCCATAGCTCGGTCTACTCTTATTATTAGTCTATGACTTGAACAAATTATTTAAAAAATGGTCAGATCCTACATTTTTAAGCATGCTCTTTCGGAAAAAAATACTTCTAAAATTTTGGAAACGACCCCATTGCAATTGCTGTTACTGTACCTACCCACGGCAGTATTGCTGAACAACAGGAAATATTCTAAGAGAAAGTACTGATTTTTCAGGAAAAATATACATTCGAAGTTTCGACGGATATAGCAAATTAGATGAAAATGATAACTTCATATGGAACGTACATATAAGCAGGGGCGTGCACAGTATTGTTTACTCCTGTATTTCACCCCTCATTAAAAAAATATTGAGCTCTTTTAGGCTCGGGCCCGGGCCAACAGGTGCCCGCACCCCCCGTGCACGTCCCTGCATAGGCACGTTAATTGCATTTAACTACGGCCTGAATTGATTATTATTTTATTAATTTATTACTTTGCATCAGCAATAGAGCAAAAAAGCGGTATCAAAATATTACACAAGAGATACAATGAGAGGACATCTGCCTCCAACTTGGTTATTGACTATCCCAGACTGATGAGTCTACAACAAGGACGAAATAACCGTCTCTGGATATGATAACAGGGGGATGTCAGTATATTGCATGCAAAATAACATAACCTTTAACGGAAACCAATCGGTTCTTTTATAAAAAATCTCTATTACTTAGGGTGGTTATAACGGAAGTCGAATGTACTCGTCCAGATTGAATCCATTTTTAGGGGGGGGGGGAGGTTAAAATACGCGATAAAAATAGGCCCACATGTAACAAGTATATTTGACAAAGTATTACAGCGAAAAAAAGTCATAACAATGTAGACTGTTTTGTAGATTTCTTTCACTTCTTATGTAACGACACAGTAAATCAAATTTAACCAATTTCTAAAGAAGTCAGGATCAATACATTTCTCGCTGAAGAATCAGTCAGAAATATATCAACTCAATATAAATCCTTCAGGGCACAAAAGAATCAAGAGACTGCCTGTTTTTTTATCTCAGCACCAGGAGGTGTAACTAGATGTTTTATGGCGAAAACACGGAACAAAATATTTGACACATTACATGATTTATGAGGGTTTCGATAATTTTAAGAGAAAAAAAAACATTGTAGACGCCGCATGACTTCTTTGTACGCCTATTAAACAATCGATATTTTGTCTAACTGAAAACAAATTAATGCGTGCACTCATGCTAGCAATTACTTTTTCAACGTACATTATTTTTTTTAGAATATTTTAATTTCTTCATAAATTTTAATACACTTTCCCATACTTCTTAAAGAAATTCAATGTTTTTGTTTGCGTCAAAAACCCCAAAATACTATAACAAAAACTAAATGGAACGTGAAAAAGAATATGAATACAATATAAAAGTGCCTTAGGCTGAGGAGAAGAACATTTTTAACAGTCACAATGCCTAGTTCGTTCTGAACTGGTTCAGGAAAGGTAGGTTTACAGAATTGGTCGCTAAATATCATCGAATTGACTTTACGTTTGGCATCTCATTTCAGTGCCAAATTTATCAGCAATTGGCGGTGATCTCGATACACATCACGTTGTTTCAGTTTGCACTGAAATAAACTTTGACTTGCCGCAAAAAATGAAGCTCTTTTTTAACAATCTGATTGTAACTAAAAGGGAGGTGTCCAACTATAAATTATTACGTGATGTTCTCCAACACAGAATTTCAATGGAAGTAAAAGTCATTCATTGCTTTTTTTTCTTTCGGTGAGAAATGTTTAGTACACCTCAGGATAACGCAATGAAGCCAATAATAATGTATGGTCGCCAAGGAATTGTTGCGCCAAAAGGGGAATTCGAGGACTTGCAACTGACCATTAAGAAAGAGTCTTCGCAAAGCTTTTCTCGTGATTCCAAGAGGACTTACTGAAATAATTTTTCACAGGAGTAAGAGGATACTTTTCGTTGAATGACAAGAGTAACTGTTCAAAAAATGATCATATACAATGATCACGAAATGAGCCGATGAATGAAAACATTTTCTCCCTTAAAGTCAATTTAAGTGAGAAAACTTACTATGACCCTCACGTGACAAGGTCTTTGCGGATGGCTTCTGGTGTCTCCAAGAGGACTTACTATCTTTACTAGAACACTCCCTCACAGGCGAAAGAGGGTAATTTTCGTTGAATGACAATACAGTGAAACCTGTGCATAACGATAACCTGTCTATAACAATATTTTTCTTTTTTGGTCCCAGCAAAATGTTAGCATGAATAATCAAACTGTCTATTACGATATTTATTTAAGGTCCCAACAGTATCGTTGTAGACAGGTTTTACTGTAGTAACCGCTTAAAAAATACGAAGAATAAAAACATTTTCTCGCTTAAAGTAGGCTTCAGAGAAAAAACTTCCTTTGTCTGTCACGTGACAATAAAGGAAGTGACAAGTCATAGCGGAGTTTTCTCATGCTGCCCAGGGGACTTACTACTTACTTTGTTTTACTTACTCAGCAAGGGCGGATTTAGGGGAGGATCAAAGGGTCAGCTGACCCATCTGTGACAATAAATTTATTGAGGTTATTATTAAACTTTATTTTTTAGATTCAAAAAGATAGTACATGGAATCAATGTTAACCTTTTATTTTCTTGATTCTGTAAGGTATTTCTTCTCAGGGCATCATAATTCAAAGGATTGACTAGATTTGTCTGTCGAGCGTTTGCTATTTCGAATTTTTTGTTCATTGCCAAACTTGCGGTAACGTTACCAGCCTGCCTGCCTAAGAAAACTTGACTTTTGATGAAAAAAGGGAATATGATACATGGCAAAATTTAGGGGGGAGGGGTCGTGCTTCGTAGCAAATGAGGATGGGCAAACCCTGCTCCACTAATATTTTTTTTACATAGGAGGTTTAATGCTGGACATTGAAACTTGACCCCCAAACAAAAATTTCTGGATCCGCCCCTGTTCCTCAGAGATCAAAGAGGATATTTCGCATAGAATAAAAAAAAAGTAAACGTTCGAGAAATGAGAGAGCCACGGAAAACTTCCGGAGTTCATATCCATGAATCCCAATAAAAGCGAGCTGCAAGCCATTTAAACCTTCATGAATAAAACAGCAGATAAGGTTTCAGAAAGACAAAAAAAAACAATTTCCCGCGAGAAAGGAGATTAAAAATGTCAAAGTTAATTTACCTTCTGTTATTTTTTGATAATCAACATGTGGAATAGACGGCATCGGACAAAGGGGGCGGCCGGTTTCTTCATCGCTAAACAATGTGACGCTCGGATATTAAAAGCGAATCTGATTAATGACAGCGCTCCAGTAACTCATCAAAAATGGATAAACTTTCGGCGGAGTTTCATTTTAAGCGAATGCTTCGACTGATTTAAAGCAAAAGGAAATTAGATGGAGAGATAGATACGCTAACACAACAGCATCGGAGTCCCCCCCCCCCCCCCGATATAGTATATCGGTTATAAATATGGCTAAATGTGCTTATAAAGGCTAACTGTTTTCATCTTAATACCTGAAGGTGTGTTGAAAAAACGGGAGATTTGCAACGGGAGAATATTTAAAACGCATCTTTACTCACGTGTATTCGCAATGGTATGGTTGATAGCAAGCGTAGAGCGCAATATTTAATTCGTTTCTTGATTATCATAATGTGGAAACGCGGTAGAAAGATGCACCAAAGTGCATCATTTGTGACGTCATAAAGACCACGCCTTGTTTGAAAAACTGGACATTAAAAAAAATTCATTAAAAAATAACTGTTGTGAAAATGAAAGTATTTTCTGGGGCAATGTTATTATTGTTTTGCTTATTCTATCAATTTCATTGACTAAAAGTAGTACTTTTGACTGAAGGAGACAACCCCATTGAATATTTAATCTAAAAACTACGTCACAGCCGGAAAAATAAGAACAAGTTATGTCGGCTTATCATCCCTCATTACGCTTTTACGCGCAAGCGTTACACCAAAATGGAACAACATCTAGGTAATGAAACAGACGTTCTCTCCCAACATAAAGAACAACATCTCGGGATGAGGACACCAGATTAAGGGCTAAATATCCCAAATATCTCAGGCATCCCGCTGTTTTTGCGCGGGACACTTTGCTCTCGTCGCATGGCGATAAATTTTTCTCTCTCTCTCTCTTCGCCTGGACGAGAGAAACCGAGACAATGGCACTCGTTCCCAAAGCCCTGACTGCTGCGGTTGTTTATGGAAAAGACTAATGATTCCGGGATTGGACGAAACTCGGTCTTTTATGATGCTTTTATGCGGGGGGAACATTGAAGAAGAAAGTTATTGTTCGGAAATGTGGATTAAACGTCTAGAATTTTTAACAAGTGCTCTTCAGATTTTACTCGTTACAAATGCCGCTTCGTAGAAGAAGGATTTTCTAATTTTTCTCATGCGTCCTTCGTAGTTTGCTTGGTTTGGTGTGATGTGTAGCGTTCCGGGAGTGTTTCTGATTAAAAAGAATTGTTCTAAGTTTTATGACAGATTTCCGGAAAGAGCACGCCAAGAAAAGAAAGATACAACAAGCAGATAACATGCTATAATGAAGAACATACTTCAGAATTGATAACCACGGTTTAAAATTTTTGTCACAGGCAACTAAAAATAGTGCACATTTTCTGAATTGTTAGAACAGTGTGAACTATGGGTTCAAAAACATCAACAGATTACATTGCGTCTGATAAAAATTATTTCGTGATTGTTTTTCGATGCAGACCCACAGAGTTTAGATTATATTTTCACGCTAAGTGCATCTTCCAATAAAACATAAATAAAATAACAATCCCCGATTTTTTCAGGAGTACTTTTGATTATGCATAAGTGGTGAAGAGGCTGTAGAGATGAGAGATTCAAACATGCATTGGGCGAAATTTCGTCTAATAAAATCCAAATTTGAAGAACACATGCTGCCAAGCCAACAAGACGCCAAAAAGCCAAGCCAACAAGCCCTTTTTTTTTTTTAAATGTCCATGGGTACAAAGCCCCCTGTCCGTGGAGTGAACGGGGTGTTGTACCCACGGATAAAACAGATGATTTTAAAGAAAAGTTTTTTGCAATTGAAAGCTTAGATATTTTCACCTGACAGAAATTGCCAAATTAGATGATAAGTTGTAGATTCTGCTAAAAAATTTTACCGACCGATTATTCATTCACAGAGACTAGCAAAAACTTAAAAGTAAATTTTGTCCATGAGTACAGCAGTTTCCCCTAATAATCGCAATGGTACGCCTAATTATTGCTGCATCGAGGATTTACTTAATCTAACAGAAATAAACTAACAACATTTATCTTCACTAGACAGTCATAAAAAAATTCCTTCTTTTCTTCACACGGAACATATAACTAACTTTATAATCATAATACTGTCTGACCACGGATTGTATGTAATTTGGCAATCTGCCAAGTGAAGATGATTCCATCTAAATTAATCTAGCAGGGGAGAAGGGAGAATAACGATAGGATTTTGATGCACGCGTTTTAGAATGTCACTAGTGACTTATTCATTTATTGCAGTTTCAAAATTAAAATTAAGGGAAACAACAAAAATAAAATAAAATATTTTCATTTCGTTTAGGAACGTAAGAGCAAAATGCAGGGTTGCCAACCTTGGAAGAACAATATGAGGAGCATCTGTGGTGATTTTGAGGAGCAATTTGAAATTTTGAGGAGCAGTTGGGTATTTTAAATAAAAATAACTAAAATCACTAAACTATAATTGTTTTAGAGCTTTAATAATCATTTTAAGCACTAGTAAAAAATAATTATTTTTAAACTAATAAAACAGCGTTAAACGCTATTTCAATCTTTGAGTATAAGCATCTTTAATTCCCCATATTTACATGTTTGACATAATAGAAAAATATAAGCTTGAAAACGTTTGGCCGGGAAATGCGGAGCAAGCTACCTACTTTGCGGAGCCGCGGAGTTTCGCCATTTTTGCGGAGCAACTCCGCAAAATGCGGAGCAGTTGGCAACCCTGAAAATGGTAAGATAAAAACTTTGTTGTGAATAAATAAATCAATTTATTTTTGCCGTTAGATTATAGATCAAATATACTTTAGATTTAAAAAATGTTGCTGTGAGCAAATTTTCATGTTTACAAAACTAAGGGTAAATAATTCCGAGGCAAAAGTGCACATCTGAAACAATCCAACTAACATCCCTATAAACTAATAGATACTTCCGTTTCCGCCTATAAACCGGATATTAGCTTTCCATGTAATCGATGGTCAGACATTATAGTCCTTAGTTGCAAACATTTTAAACGCTTTAAAGGCGATTCCATAACCTCAATGTCTGACATTTTCTTACGCAGTTTTGTTCGAAGACTACCTCTACAAGAGAAAATAATCTCATTTTCGATGAAAACAACGCATCAAAAACTTTAAAACGTCCCCTTCTTCAACATTCTACACAAGACAGCGCGCAGAAGAAAGAGGACACCCCCCAACACTCAAGTCATTCTCACTAATATGTCTAACAGCACACTTGGGAAGCATTTTACATTCGATATTTATCGAGCAAAGCTTTCAGACATGCCATAGAACGCCGAAGCCGATGGCAAAATAAGAAAGAACTGGCCAAGGAACAATGCGTTATTTCCATAACGCTAATGCAACCTCCAGCTAGAAATTTCTGCTGATGGCGGCTCACCATTAGTGGTCGCGCACGAGATATTACGCACCCGATTTCTTCCGTTACGAGGGTAAACAAAGGCAGTCTGGGCCTGACATTATGTGGCAAGTGGAAATATTAATGGCAGGGTGCACAGCCCTCTTAACGGCGATGGAAGCTTTAAACAAAAATATAAAAAAAATCCGAGAGTTTTCTTGGCGAGAAGAGCGTGAGGATCAGAGAATAATTTTGAGAGATTCGTTACCAGATGGGAAGGAGAGGAGAGTAAATAGAGTTTTCAGGAAATTTCCCACAATTTGGGGATTGCGGTAATTCCGTGAAGATTTTAAATTAATAGATATTTCTCGGTTGGAAGGATACTTACTGTACTAATAAAATTGTTTGAGTAGTTAATGTAATTTAAAGCAGTCGGTTCATGGTACTGTCCGTTCTCGAAAGCAAAGACTACCATTCAGGACAGATTTCATTTTAAAAAGGGGCGATAGCTTGAGGATGGGCACTTATCGCTCGCACTTGTTGTCCTTGAGCACGTTATTTTGAACCTTTTACTTCCGGGTTTCCCTCCCTATTTTGATAAAATCACAGCAGACCTGACGCATGCGCAAATTGGCGCTAAGTCTCGGCTTAGAAAAACGAACAGTAACAGGACAGTCGGATACATCAGAGTCACGCAGTACAGTTAAGGTGGTTACGTTGAGAATAGTTTGGAAGTATATTTCGCATTTCAAGTTGACTAGGTCATTATTGCTACTTATGTATTGGTGTTATGGTCATGTTATTAATCTCGTACATGTGTTACTTACGTAACTTTACTAAAATTCTGTGTAACTTACTAAATCATAAAATATATATATATATATACTGTAAAAACACCTATTTTCGCAAAATGTAATTTTCGCGAAAATGGAAGAGATAGGTGAGTTCACGAGCTGAGCATTTTGCGAATTTATATATACAGCACAAAAATTTCATTATATATATATATATATATATATATATATATATATATATATATATATATATAAAGTTGAAATATTTCACGACACTCAAATTTTCGACGACGGTCGCACGAAAATCGCAAAAATTAAAGCCTCGCAAAAATAGCTGCTCTTACAGTAATCAATTAAGCAATAATGGAAACATGACAGTTTCTGTATAAAATGAGTTATGAATTTTTTTTCAAACAAAAACATTCTTTTTTACTTATTGAACTTCTTAAACAAAAAACCACAATATATTTTTTAATTCAAATTCGTAAGCTTAATAAATAAAGAAACAAATAAAAGTAGCTACAACGTAAGAAACTCAAAACATTTTAGAGCATTGTTTGTTACTTATTTTAATATAGTGGTTTAAAATGTAAATAGGCAACAAAAAAAAATTCTACTTAATCGGACCAATACTGCAGCGAAATATTGCTTTACAGCAGGGCTTAACTTGCATGGGAGCTCAGCGCCTACACTTCGTTTCAATTGAACGTGAATTTCTTAATTTTCATAAATTGATTTATTTGAAAAATAGTTTTAAATCACCCCCCCCCCCAAAAAAAAAATTAATTTGAATTTTTACCTCTTAAATTCATATTATGTTTTTCGCAATCACGAGTGTGTGCATGTAGGCGTGTGAGTTTATGTGTGTGTGGGGGGGGGGTATGTGTATGTGTGTGTAGGCATGTGTGTTTGTGTCTGTGCGCAGGTATGCGTGTGTGGGTAGTTGTGTGTATGAGTGTTTGTGTGTGGAGGGGGGAATGTGTATGTGTGTGTAGGCATATGTGTTTGTGTCTGTGTGCAGGCATGAGTGTGTGGGTAGTTGTGTGTAAGTATGTGTATGTGTCTGTATGTATGCGTGTATGTGTATGTGTTTGAGTGTGTGTTTGTGTGTGTATGTGTTTGTGTATGTGTGTAGGCGTATGTATGTGTGTGTATGTGTTTGTGTGTACGTGTGTGTATGTATGCGTGTAAGTGTAGGATATTGACGCAACCTGGAGACGGTTTTCGCTAGAGGAGCAGTATCGTGAGGCGGCCGGTCGACGGTGATGCTGCAGAGGGTGCTGGCGGGAAAATTAAATGATAGGACCTCAAAACAGTCAAATGAAAGCAATAAGCAATCGTGATTACTCAAAAAACTTCCGTAAAAAATTAATATAAGATTAAAGTAAAACTAATGATATATACTGTGCTTTTTCCAACTTTCTGCTTTTTAAAGTCATACTGAGATCAATACGAGTTATTAATCATTTCAAAGCGAGTGTTATAAATGAATATTTACTAATCCATAGAAACTTTTAAAATCGGGACTGAAAATGTGTTTCGTTCAAACGGATCTCCCCTTGTATTGGTATTCGTTGCAGCGAGATTTTACTGTATAACAGACTATATCGACAGCGAATTTCGTCTTTGCAGTACGGTGCATAAAAATTCATCACTATTTAAAACCTAAAGCTTATTGCTTTAATAAATGAAACTGGGACGAATGCAAACAGAACAAACTCATTCAAAACTGCAACGTTTCATGTGAGATAACTTCTTTTCAATTTAATATCCACTTATGTCCGTTTGTATCTAATCCAAGCTCTCTTTTCGCAAACAAGTCCGAAGAATCCGGAATTTAGAACCTGCAATATGCAAATCAGAATACAAATCTCTCCTTTCCATCGCATCATTTAGCCAGTCGCTGAGAGAGCCCGAGCCGCGGCGGCAATAAATTCAAACAAAATATCAGACGCATAAAAGGGCTGGAATAACTTTTGATATTTCAGTTCCTCCGGGCAGAAGAAATGGATCGTGGGGAGGAGAGAGAAGAGAGACCCAAGAGCTGGGAGCGATAACACGTTCGCCTCAAGTCAGCAGGAAAAAAGGGAAATACAGCAAAATTCCCTTTCCTTCTCTCTTTTTATTCCGAGTGCAGATCTCTGGCGTCCAATCAGGAAACGCCACGTCAGCGGCGATAGCTTTAACGAGATTGGATTTGGAGAAGAAAACAGAAGTAACTTAGAAACAATAAAGGAAGATGCTCTCGAAATATGAATAAAAGATAATATGCCGCTTGAATATCGGACGTTCGAAACAGGAAACGCATGCGATAATTGGAGAGTTGAAAGCGAAAGAAAAATTCGTCTCGAAAAATTGTATGCAAAATTAGTTTCAATAATCATTTTCAGACTTTTTTCGTTCAGAACTTTATGGGTCTCCGTCAAATTGAAATGATCCAATTGTACACTGAAATAGAATTTTAGCAAGACAAGATACAATCACAAAACTTACAGAAAAACAAATGCAGTGCCAAGTAGAAGAAATTTATGGCGCAAAAACGGTGAACTTTTGTGAGGACGTCCTAAACAATCTACATATCTGAGAGCCAGAATAGTAGAAGTCCAAAAATTGCAAATTTCAGTTTATTAGTGCATTGCATGTAGAATCATATTCAACAAGCTACATATCTGTACCTCAGAGCCAGAATAGTAGCAGTTCAAAAATTGCGAATTTCAGTTTATTAGCATTGCATGTAGAATCATATTCAACAATCTACATATCTGTACATCAGAGCCAGAATGGTAGAAGTCCAAAAATTGCGAATTTCAGTTTATTAGTGCATTACATGTAGAATCATATTCAACAATCTACATATCTAAAAGCCAGAATAGTATAAGTCCAAAAATTGCGAATTTCAGTTTATTAGTGCATTGCATGTAGAATCATATTCAACAATCTACATATCTGTGCCTCAGAACCAGAATAGTAGCAGTCCAAAAATTGCGAATTTCAGTTTATTAGTGCATTGCATGTAGAATCATATTCAACAATCTACATATCTGTACCTCAGAGCCAGAATAGTAGCAGTTCAAAAATTGCGAATTTCAGTTTATTAGCATTGCATGTAGAATCATATTCAACAATCTACATATCTAAAAGCCAGAATAGTAGCAGTCCAAAAATTGCGAATTTCAGTTTATTAGTGCATTGCATGTAGAATCATATTCAACAATCTACATATCTGTACATCAGAGCCAGAATGGTAGAAGTCCAAAAATTTCGAATTTCAGTTTATTAGTGCATTGCATGTAGAATCATATTCCACGTCGAGCCATATGAACGCAATTCTAAAAAGGAAAAAAATCCTTTATAATTATTTACTAGTGTGAAAAGAGCGCAAATCCCATTCTTTGTACGCACCAGGCAAACGCTTTCCCTCTCTCCTATAAACTAATGATTATGTGACTTACGCTAGTCTGGCTCTGAGGTATAGATATATGCATGAGATAAAATAATTTACTTTTCAAAATTTTCGACTAATAAATTGTTTTTAATGCAACAAAATAAAAGATTCCTGCCGTTAATAATTTTTTGCAACTGTATACGCCAACCCAAAATGTAGCTTAGTTAACTGTGAAAGTTTAATCGAATCATTGTAGAATTTTTCAATTTGTGATACCTATTTTTTCCCCCCTGATTATATTTTAACGGCAAAGAAAATGAATTTTGTAAAAACACCGAAATATCAAATGTTTAACTTCGGAGTCTCGATTTTTAAAATTTATATAGTTCACCTGATTCAGTAGTGTTTCATTTTAAAACTGTTAAACTTCTACATTTAGTTATCTTTATCTATTTTTGCAAGTAAGAATATATGCTAGAATGGGGTAGTTTCTCCAAAATTTTAAAACTATTTTTTTCTGAAAAAGCGTGCTTAAAAACATAGGATCTGACCATTTTTAAAATAATTTGTCTAAGTTTAATATTTAAAAAAAAAAAACTTAAATCGGTGCGCTTTCATTGTTTATGCTTCTGCCGATGACATCACAAATGATGAAATGCCATTCAGTGCTGCCATTCACAGAATAAAATTTTTAATTCGCATCTTTACTCACGTGTATTGGCAACAATATGGTTAATTGCAAGCGTAGAGCGCAATTTTAATTCTCTTCTTGATTATCATAACGTGGAAACGTGATAGAAAGATGCGCCAAAGAGCATCATTTGTGACGTCATCAAGACCACGCCTTGTTTGGAAAATCGGACATTTAAAAAAAATAATTAAAAAATAACAGTTGGGAAAATAAAATTATTTTCTGAGTCCATGTGATTTTTTTTTGCTTATTCTATCAATTTCAGTGACAAAAAGTACTTCTTTACTAAAGGAAACAACACCATTGCTCGAGGTCAAAGATTTTAGGAAGAACCTTAAAAAAACAGCCTTCTAGTTCCATCCCAGAAGGATCCAACACAAACTCATCCACATTTGCGAAACTCGGAATCGGGGAAAATAAATCTCTAAACAGTCAAGACATTCTATTCTACAAAGTTTTATCCCATAGAGAGAAACATTGTTTATTCACTTATTTCTGAAAGGGAAAAGTTCTGTTCCAAACAGCGCCTTTGTTTACCCAACAGAAATCCCGATTTCAAAATGCAAACTCGGAGATAAAAATGTCGTCTGCCATTACGTTTCTATTCACTTCATTTCGCAGCGACAGCTGTGAACGTCGCTTCCCTTTTGTGTCACTGTGTGCATTTAAATGCTAGTTGCTGAAATATCGTCTGTTACATCCAAGGAGGATAGATTCTTCAATCCTCCTTGGTTACATCTAATAACCCCGATTTACGATAATGTAAAGATTAATATAGAACACTAAAATTAGACAAATGCTTACGGTGTGGGAACATTTTGAATTTGTGTTGACATATTTCACTAAGTTTCGGCAAGGATTACAAATTAGTTGATATATCACAGAAAACATATATGCAAGAAATATCAACAGATAACTCTACACTTCATGGGATAGCTACATTCGAAATGAAAAATCAAATATATAACGTCGATATCTTTCATTCGCTTTTGTTATAATGTTGGAAAAAAACTCCGATATTCATAGCCAAAATTTCTATATAGCTAAAATTTAAACTAAAATAAAATATGTATGCAACAAAACACTTTCTTTTCATCACGTGATGCTTCTATACTGTTCAATAGAAAAAGTAAATCGTTATATGGGGAATGGAGCAGTAGATAATTCAATATCACAATAACTTTTTTTTTAAGAATCACATATTAATTCCTTGAATTTGCATGTAAACCTTCGTTTTCGGATTTAGCTTTATAAGACAAAATGTAGACGAAAATACAAAAATAGCAACGAGTAATGTTTAAGAATGACAAAGCAGTTATGAAACAGTGTCGCATCTTCTAAAAGCATTATCATGGGCCTATTAATTTATAATCACAACTTTTATTGTTTCAAAATAATTCATAAACAGTTTATTGATTTGAAAGTTCTAAAGATACATTTCAATGTGGTACTTCATGAGTTTGACTTTGAGAATTTCTGAAATGAGCAGTAATAATAATTCTCTTTTCAGAAACCAGAAATAGAATATTGAGCCACAACAACTGAAGGCATGTTAAAAAAAAAAAAAATAATAATAATTTGAATTTTGACATTTTGAATTCAAATTATGTTTTTCGCAATCACAAGTGTGTGTATGCAGGCGTGTGTGTTTGTGTGTGGGGTATGTGTGTTTGTGTGTAGGGGTATGTGTATGTGTGTGTAGGCATGTGTGTTTGTCTGTGTGCTGGCATAAGTGTGTGGGTAGTTGTGTGTATGTGTGTGTGCGTGCGTGTGTGTGTGTAGTTGCGTATGTATGCGCGTGTGTGTAGGACATGGATGCAACCTGGAGACGGCTTTCGCTATAGGAGCAGCATCGTGAGGAGCCGGTCAACGGTGACAGGGTGCGGAGGGTGGCGGTGGGAAAATAAAAAGATAGGACATCAAAACAGTCAAATGAGAACAATAAGCAATCGTGATTGCTCAAAAACGCAAATATAATTAAAAAAAAATTCAATTACCGTTAAAATGTTGTTTGTGCGTTATACTTAAGTTTATTTACTTATAGTAAAAAATTATTTTCCTTCATTCTCAAAACACGCGAAACGCTTGTGCCGCTTTTAAAAAATCCTTGTTCGCTTTTCCGAGCAAATGTTCTACATGCGCATCAGTTTTTCAGCAACACGAACATGAAGATTTAAGAAAAAACAAGGAACTGAAAAATTCTATTTTCTATTGAAAAACCCTAAATCATCTTCCAAAGTAATAAAACCGAACAGTTTCATTGAAACAAAAGGTTATAAATTTTGAGTAGAGCTAACACGTGATCTCTTCCTGGTGTTGAGACAAAAGAATTTTACTGATCAATATTATTACAATCGATGTTACTTGCTGAAACTTTTCAGCAGTTTCGGCGTGGGAGGGGTTCGAGACTTCAGAAGCCCCAATAAAAGACCGAAAATTGAGCTTTTTGTTTTTTTGGAGATAGCCCCATAGTTGTAAGCACCGCCAATGCTTTTCAGCCTTTCGAATTTCAAACACACAAAAGTAACGAATTAGAGTCAATATATAGTAATTCTATTGCCGCTTTGCTTGTTTGTTTCCTTTTTTTATTTTTTTCGGTGATCTTTTTTTTTCCCCTTCTTTATTCTTCTCTCACTTAAAATTAAAAAAAAAAAAAAAAAAATTTGAATTTTGACATGTATGGAATTCAAATTATGTTTTTCGCAATCATGAGTGTATGTATGTATGTAGGCGTATGTATTTGTGTGCAGGCATGAGTGTGTGTGTAGGTGTATGTGTGTGTATGTGCCTGTGTGCAGGATATGGATGCAAACTAGAGACAGTTTTCGCTGTAGGAGCAGCATCGTGAAGCTGGTTGACGGTGGTGCTGCAGAGGCAGGGGGGGGGGGGGAATAAAATCATAGGACATCAAAACAGTCAAATGAGAACAAAAAGCAATGTGATTGCTCAAAACAAAACAAAACAAAAAAAAAATCAACCATCATTTTTCAATAGCTAAAAAATATCTATGGTTGGAGAAAACCTAACCTAGCGGTATTGTGAAGGCTACACAGATCCTAATCACAGCATTACCATGCTGTCAGGTTGGGTTTGCCTAAACTATAAGTCCCTCATTTTCTAATGATAGTCTGGAAATTAACTGCGCCATGCTAAGATAATTTCTAGCAATGCAGCAATATGAATGGCGCTGAAGATACTCAAAAATGTCATATGTTTACCAACAGTTCAAATTAGTACAGTGAGAAACTAAAACATGCAATTTGCAGAAATATATATATATATATATTTATTTATTTGTTTAAATATTCGATTAGAAGGAAATATACAATGAGGTACCTAAACTAGCGTTGCTCGGGTGCTTATTAACACTACATATCTCTTAAAGAAAGAAATGGATTAATTCTATCTAAAACATGGGCATTAAAAAAAAATTGCATCAATCCCACCTTCAAATACAAACTTTCAACAGAACTTAAATAGCACATAAAAATCATACACTTACAGGAAAAGTAGATCAACTAAAAGCGAAAAAGCATGGGTCATGTTGTCTGAGTTGTCGGTATACTGGAAAGTTGTCTGTTTAAATCAGACGGGCGGTACATAAAAGTATCATAATTAAAAGACAAACTATACTGTCTTTTGCACATCCTGTTTAAATTTAAAGAAGATATGTAAGTTAGGCAGAACCTTGAGTGACCTCAATGGAACCCTCAATGAAGTGACCTCAATGAAACGTGGCTTCACAGAACGCAATTTAAGAAACGCTTATACTCCAGGTTTGTCGGTGTCAAGCTCTAAAATCAATTCTTAAGCATACTTTTTCCGCCGATTGTGTTTCAAATGTTTCCCAGTGGTTTTCAGCAGGTAATCATCATTGTTCGCTTGCAACAAAGGTTTTAAATTAATCTTTAAATAAACTTCATCTGGGGCAGTTTTTTTTTACAAGCTTTTCATTTAGATCAAATTCTAACTATCCGGAAATTGGTTCATGTGGAAAACAGGAATTTTTTGACTCAACATTTAAATTTAAACCACTTCGTTTAAAAATTAACGAGCTGATGTGTGCATCACATGACTTCCTTTTACTCCATTTTAATGTCATTTTCTCATTGTTGGCAGTTTTAATGTGATTCAATAGTTTACCCTCTAAATATCACCAACAATGGCCAAATTGAAACCAGATTAAAAAAAAATAAATAAATAAAATAAAAGATCGCCAAATTTGTCGCCAAGTTGGCGACCAAA
This sequence comes from Uloborus diversus, assembly GCF_026930045.1. Classification (NCBI taxonomy): domain Eukaryota; kingdom Metazoa; phylum Arthropoda; class Arachnida; order Araneae; family Uloboridae; genus Uloborus; species Uloborus diversus. The sequence continues at coordinate 11,774,654 of NC_072734.1, forward strand.
ACACTGGCGTCATATCGCCTAGTGTCCGCCAAATTATAACACCACTAGAGTTCTAGACCCCACTAGGAGTCTAAGTACCAAATTTCAACTTTCTAGGACATTTCGTTCTTGAGTTATGCGATATACATACACACATACTAACATACATACGTTCATACAGACGTCAAGAGAAAACTCGTTGTAATTAACTCGGGGATCGTCAAAATGGATATTTCGGGTGTCTGTACGTTCCTAGGCATACATCCACGTGTGGTCGGGTTGAAAAATTAACTCAATATTCATTCGGGGGTGAGCAAAATGGAAATTAAGGCCGATTTTTGAGTGAAAATTTTTTCGCAAATAAAGGGTGTCCCAAAATTAACGTAAGATTTGAATTTGCCACCATTTTTTCCATAAATTGTTGGCAGCCATGAAAAACGAACAATTTGACAGTTGAGAGTTTAGGGTTAGTAAAAATGGGGTGTTATTGTACCATACAGCTAGAGAGAGTGAAACATTTCAATTACTGCATAAGGCATTTCCTACTCGCGTACTCTCTCATTTCGGTCATCAGAATTGGCACCCTAGATGGTGTGATTTAACATTCTTAAATTTCTTCTTATGGGGTTATTTGAATTCAAAGGTCTATGTCAACAAGCCCACAACCACCCGTGCATTACCGTGTTGCGATACCGAGCGCCAATAACAGTAACTGCTTGACCAGCCTCAACTTTCATTATTTTTGAAACAATTGTTCAATAATGAAAGCGCGTTATTGTATCGTATAACGCTCCATTTTTTTAAACCCTAACCTCTCAGCTATCAATTGTTTTTTTTTTTTTTTTTTTTTTTTCAGAGATGCCAACACTATTTTGCACAAATGGCAACAAAATCAAATCTTGCGTTAATTTTGGGACACCCTTTACAATACTTCCTTTTTTGTAAAAGGAAGTAAAAATGATCAAAAGGAAGAAAAAAAAGCTAAGCAGCTGCACGCAATTTATATTCTTTTATTCTTCATTTAACTGCCGGTCATATAATTCCTCTTACTATATTGAGATTGTAACTACTTTTCTTTGGAGGAAAAAAAATCAACATTGTTCAGAGTTAGAGTATGAATTCCATTTTTCAAATTCTGCCTTAAGGTTTACAGCTATAAAACTAAAAAAAAAAAAAAAATGCATGAACGAAGCTGCACCATTTCAGTTCAGAGAAAACAAAACGAAAGAAACGACAGCCGAAAACGCATTCTACCGTTAAAAGACACACAATTTTATCAAATTTGAGCTTCTGTGGGATTTTTATTGTTTTCCCTGACATATCAATAGTAATCAATATTTTATACGATGCTCAAAATACGCGGAACGATTGTGTAGCTTCTAAACACACTCCCGAGTTCTTCCTTCTTTTTTTTTCTTTGCGCAATCATGTAGTGTCACCAGAACAAGATTAGCAGCAAAAAGTGTTCCATTCCTTTCAGAATCATTTGTCTTCCTCAGTAGTTGACGTTTTACGTCAGTAATAAACCTATTGTTGCAACTGCGTTGATTACAACAGAACATAGCGTGAGCTTTTTCCGAAACCAATATGGCGGCGAAGATATTTACTTTGACAGTGGAAAGAAATTTTTTACGTCATCAACGACTTTAATTTAGAAAGTGAAATATATCGAAAATTTTGCGTTGATGTCCCTAAACAAGTTTTTTTTTTTTTGTTTTGTTTCATTGTTACTAAAATCGTATTAGTTTCTATAAAATTCAGTTTTAAGTTAAGTCGTATTTGCATCACGTTTCTGCAAAATGGAGATTTTTATTTGACCAGGTTTATTTCTGTAAAAACGGTTTTCAATTTATTCTAAATTGCCATATTTGGCACACACATACACACACATCCACAAAAAAAAAAAAAAAAAAAATCATTTCAAAGCTTATATTGGTTAAGGTTTTCACAAAATATTAGGAAAGTTGAAGTAACGGTGTTTTTTTAACGATTCAGTTGCTTCTGTTACTTAAAAAGTACAGTTTCTTGAAAAAATACATTAAGGCAACTTTAAATAAACGAGCTGATGTGTGCCTCACATGACTTCCTTTTACTCCAATTTAATGTCATTTTCTCATTATTGGCAATTTTAATGTGATTCAACTGTTTGCTCTATAAATATCACCAACAGTGGCCAAATTGAAACCAGATTTAAAAAAAAAATCGCCAAATTTGTCGCCAAGTTGACAAAACTTGGCGATAGAAAGACTGGCGATATATCGCCAAGTGTCCGCCAAATTATAACACCACTTGAGTTTACATCGAAATTAACAATGATTTCCCCCCAAAAAAGGGCAAAAGACCCCCTTAGAAACACCAGAATGCAACCAAAAGGGGAGGTGCACCACTAGACTCCACTAGGAGTCTACGTACCAAGTTTCAACTTTCTAGGACGTATCGTTCTTGAGTTATGCGACATACATACGCACATACGTACGTACATACTGTATACGTACGTACATACAGACGTCACGAGAAAACTCGTTGTAACTAACTCGGGAATCGTCAAAATGGATATTTCGCGTGTCTATGCGTTCTTAGGCACTTATCCAAGTGTGGTGGAGTCTAAAAAAAAAACTCAACGTTCAATCGGGGGTGAGCAAAATGGAAATTAAGGTCGACTTTTGAGTGAAAATTAATTCGCCAATACAATACTTCTTTTTTTGTAAAAGGAAGTAAAAAGTGAAAGAAAGATTTCGACAGGTGCTTTTTTTTTTTAATTTTTTTTTTTTTTAAAGACAATCATCTCGTCGTACGAGTATTACTGGACATAGGTTTTGTTTTGTTTTGAGCGATACGAGGTTAATGAAAATTTCATTTCCTCTCTTCCAAAGAAAAAAAACATAAAACAAATGCAAAAAAGATTCCTACTTAAGCTTAAATTGAATTTTAAATACTCGAAGCAAATTATGCTACTGCATTGCGCATAAATATTTCTGTATCGATGTAATTTGTATACTCGCGACTGTCAAAATTTCTCATTAAAACTAAGGACTTGACTTCAGTTTACTTTTTAAAATCCCCACAGATTTAATTCGTAAGCTACCAGTCATCTCTTTTACTAAAGCTAATTTCGATGAAGCGGCACAAAAAATGGAAATCAATGTTTATCATTATTGGAGAAGGAGGATTAAAATGCAATTTCTTTAAAAGACAGTTTAACCAATTTTTCACGAAATCTAATTCTTTTATTTCATTTAATTAATCAGTTTGTTCATTTTATTCCATTTATTTATTTGTTGTTTGAGGATAAAAATAGTTGTTGAGGAAGAATTACGGTCTAACCAAACTAAAACTGCAGTGGCATTTTTAAATAGAGGAAAGAAGAAAACAAACACACACTTCCTTTCTCTTTCTTAACAAAAATCAATTAAAAAAAATTAATTTGAATTTTGACATTTTGAATTCAAATTATGTTTTTCGCAATCACGAGTGTGTGTGTGTGTGTGTGTATGTGTGTTTATGTGTGTGGGGGGAGGTGTGTTTGTGTGTAGGGGGTATGTGTATGCGTGTGTAGGCATGTGTGTTTGTGTCTGTGTGCAGGTATGAGTGTGTGGGTAGTTGTGTGTATGAGTGTTTGTGTGTGGTGGGCATATGTGTATGTGTGTGTAGGCATATGTGTTTGTGTCTGTGTGCAGGCATGAGTGTGATGAGTATGTGGGTAGTTGTCTGTAGGTGTATGTGTATGTATGTGTGTATGCGTGTGTGTATGTATGTGTTTGAGTGTGTGTATGTGTTTGTGCATGTGTGTAGGTGTATGTATTTGTGTGTGCGTGTAGTTGTGTATGTATGCGTGTGTGTGTAGCATATGGATGCAACCTGGAGACGGTTTTCGCTAAAGGAGCAGCATCGTGAGGAGCCGGTCGAAGGTGGTGCTGCAGAGGGTGGCGGGGGGGAAATAAAATGATAGCACATCAAAATAGTCAAGTGAGAAGAATAAGTAATCGTGATTGCTCAAAACAAAAACAAAAAAAGAGCTCATAAAGCTATAAATTCAGTGCCACAAATGCTGATGCAATTAAGAAATTTGCATGGCCATAACAATGCATTCTACTTTTATATATTTCTAGCTCATGAAGAAACACTTTTAAAAAGTCCGATAAATTACATGCATATAAAAATCCCTATTAATGGCATCATCAGATGCAAACTAAATTACCACGGAGATGCTGAAATTATTTTTCACTCTACCAAGACATTACCAAAGCGAGAATGGATGTCGCGCAAGTTTTTAAAATGACTTGCAACACTAAAAATTAATAATTTGAGGGAGTAAAAAATCTGATAAACGTCCAACGCACAAATGGCGATATGGATGAAGGGGGGGGGGGAGAATGATTTGGGAAATTTTTTTATTTTGTACTAAAATTTTCATAAATGATAATGTGATATACGGTGATCAAGTCGAGGTTAGCGGTAAAAATTGAAGAAAATGTAATTATATGCTACTGAAAGTTCCTTTTTTAATACAAAAATTTTGCTTTTAGAATTAGGGAGGAAGGAAGAAAAAGGGGGGAATAAGGGGGAAAATAGGAAAAAGGGGGGGGGGAGAAAAAAAATCATAACTGTATACTAGAAAATAATCGAGTTAATTAACTCTATTTTAAGTGTCACAGCAGTACCAAAAGAGTAAATTTTCTCTTATTTGGAGTTCCTCCTCCCCTTTTTCTTTCTTCCTTTCTTTTTATTTCCTTCTTTGCATTCTTTCTCTTTTTTGTGTCAGTGTAGCCGGGCCCCCTCAAGACCCGGGCCCCTAGTTTCCAACTAGGCTAACATCAGTAGCGGATACAATAAGAGGGTCATGGGGTCCATGACCCCCCCCCCAAAAAAAAAGTCGACAATATTATCCGTTCACGTTGTATTCAAACACTTTATGGATAAACTTTAAACGATTTCGGTTTTTTTTTTCAGTTTTTTAATTATTTAAAAAAGTAAATACTTGAAATACTACTTCCTTTAATCTTTACTAATAATAATGCTTAAAGTCTCTCTGTCTGGATGTCTGTGACGCGCATAGCGCCTAGACCGTTCGGCCAATTTTCATGAAATTTGGCACAAAGTTAGTTTGTAGCTTGAAGCGATTTTTCGAAAATTCGATTTTGTTCTTTTTCTATTCCAATTTTAAGAACATTTTCCCGAGCAAAATTATCATAAGATGGACGAGTAAATTACGAAATTATCATAACGTGGAATGGAAGAGCGAATGAACATAGCCAATTGACGAGAAAATCGTCATCCACTATTTGTAAATATACTGGTGAACCGAATGACCTTTTAATTTTCAACTACGGGCAAAGCCGTGCGAGTACCACTAGTTGTTTATAAAATTAATTAGTGAGGTTTTTGCCCAAGTTTTTTTTTATTGACCCCTAAGCAATTTCAGAAATTTTTCATACCAAAAAACATAAGTTTATTCATGGGGCGGGGCGGGGCACTCCCCAAAAGCATGACCCCCCCCCCCCTAAAATGGTAGTCTGTTTCCATCCCTGGCTGACATGGCCTCTCGTCGGGCCTGTGTACGTCGATAGACGAAAATACATCCTCCCCAACCAAACGAGTGAAGATGTCTGAATAACATTTTCCTTCAACAATTTTTCACTCGTTTTGAGGCATCTAAAGAAGCACTGCCATCGCATACCATTGAAAATCAACGCCGCGTTCGGAATACAATGCATCACGAAGGCAACAAACAATGCCATTGTCTCTTCCTCTCTCGCAACGGAGCCGCGTTTATGTTCCCCCGCAATGCAAGAAATAAAATGCTGCAAGGGCTCGGGTTATGGCTCACATTAAATGTCATCCCGTCTGTGCTGCTAAGAGTAAATAAAGAGGCAGCGAATTACGAAGACATGATGGCAGATCGCTATTATACCACCTGCTGTTCTATTGTGCTTATTGATCTCTCGAACGGTTTCGGTTCTAGCGAATTCTGCGAAAGGCTGATGACCTTACGCACTCCCAGTCTTGTCATCATTTGTTGTCACTATAAATTGAGGATGGAAGACAGAGAGTTGTAAAAATTACTTCCTATGTTTCTTGACACAACTTCTTTATGTGGATGAAGTGATGCTAAAAATGTGCCTAAGAGCTGGCTGGGGTGATTGTGGACTCAAGTAAATTTTCGGAAGACAGGGTGAAATTTTCGGTAACTATGAGGACGTTCCTCCACCTCCAGTAAAAAACTTCAAATAAGCAATGAGAAGCAATAAGCATACAAAAATCCCTGATATGATTGAAGAAAAAAAAACTTTTAAAAAGTTGAGATGAAAATATTTTTTTAGTTTTAGAATGTGTTTTCGGAAAAAAAATCTCGGAGGAAACGGCAAACCCAAAATTTTTAGAATTTTCGAATCTCTAACACCCTTGTAAGCAGTGTTAGGACATTGGGGAAACCAAATATTACTACCCCCCCCACACACACACAAAGACTTTTTTTCTTTTCTTTTTTCCTACTACATACTTATGAAGAACGTTTATATATAAAAATAAAATAAGAAATGTCTGCAACATTATATCCTTGTACGTAGCAGAATTGTTTTCAGTGGTCATGCAACGCAGATTGAAAATCAAAAAAATAGTCTGCAAGATAAAATCACATTAGATTGATTGCAACATTTAAATCGGCACCGATAAATACTTGAGATTAAGACGGTAACACAAGTACATGCTATCTGGTTTATATCCCAGAAAATACGGTACAAATCTTTATTACCTGATATTGAAGAATTATTTTTTCTCCCCCAACTATGAAATAGGGTGCAGACTTTCTCAAGAAATTGCGACGCACGTAGCAGCGTCGTGCTGTTTTTTTTTTTTTAAAGTAGCAATGTTTTTTCCATACAAGGGCGATACTGATTTTGTTAATTGGAGCTGCTGATTTTTCGATAATGTTAAGTGGCAATACTTGTTTCATCTGATTATTATGACCGGCAATGATGGTTCGATAAGGCTGCGTTTATTCTCATTTGATTCGATTATCAGTTAACATTATTCATTTTAAAGGCACCAAAAGTTTGATAACCTTGTTGAAGCTTAAGAGAATTTTTTTTCAACCTCTCATATTCCAATGAAAAGATCCCCAATATACTTGGGCTCCCAATGCGCTATTACGGAATCGAATACGAGAATGAAATTTTAATTTATACAATGCAGAATGCTGTTTAGCTTCAACACGACCATAATACAGTTTTTGAAACTAAAATATTAATGGTTCAATGTACTCACCGCAACCAAGGAGACAAAGAATATGGTGTACTTACCTACAAAGAAAACAAAAAGCAATTAGATACAAAGCAAATGTATTAAATAACATAAATAATTATGTTATCTTTGATATTAAATCATCAACGTAGGATTTCCTACGCAGATGATGAATCTTTAAATGTTATAAGAAGTACACACACGCGCACTCCCTTTTTACTTCCTTTTACAAAAAAGGAAGTATTGTATTCGCGAAAAAATTTTCACTCGAAAATCGACTTTGATTTCCATTTTGCTCACCTCCGAATGAATGTTCTTTTTTTTTTTTTTTTCGACTCGACCACACGTGGATAAGTGCCTAAGAACGTATAGACTCGAGAAATAACCATTTTCACGATTCCCGAGGAAAAAAAACGAGTTTTCTCGTGACGTCTGTATGTATGCATGTATATGTACGTACGTGCGTATGTATGTCGCATAACTCAAGAACGGAATGTCCTAGAAAGTTGAAATTTGGTACGTAGACTCCTAGTGGGGTCTAGTGCGCACCTCCCATTTTGGTTGCATTCAGATGCTCCAAAGGGGGTCTTTTGCCCCTTTTTGGGGGGAAATCATTGTTAATTTCGATGTAAACTCAAGTGGTGTTATAATTTGGCGGACACTTGGCGATATATCGCCAGTCTTTTGGTCGTTGGCGATTTTTTTAATTAATTAATTAATTTATTTATTTATTAAATCTGGTTTCAATTTGGCTGCTGTTGGTGATATTTAGAGAGAAAACTATTGAATCACATTAAAACTGCCAATAATGAGTAACATTAAATTGGAGTAAAAGGGAATCATATGCACACATATCAGCTCGTTTCTTCAATGTTTCTCCTACTTATGAAAATTTTTTATTCAGTACACTAATAATCCAGTAACTAGGCCATAAACAAACTGGATTTCTGATAACAACAATTATCCTAACTAATGCCTTCAGCTAAATCAGAAGAAAAATAAATGCACATTAACCACTCGGTTGCAATTATGTTTTAATAGCTTGTCGAATAACAGGACAGCAATAATTTCGTTCCCTTGTTACAAAATGTACAAGAAAATAAAACGCTCCAAAAAATTATTTCTTTTTAAATTCATTACCATGTATCTAGTATCCTTCAAGTATCTTTCCCTCTGCAATTAAAATTTCTTTTAAAATCATTTTCATGATGATATTTTTAACGAAACAGTCAAATACGCATGAAACTACTTCCCAAATTTTTCCGAAAAATTACTTTTAAAAAATAATAACAAATAAAGGGTTTTCGAAACAAGACGAAGACAATGCTGGGGGCTAGTAAAAAAATGAAATGCCTAAAAATAAATATGTAAAAAAATTAAATTAAAAATAAATACAAAAAAAAAGAAGAAGAAGAAAGAAAGAAAACATGATTTTTGTTGCGCTGTCCTAACACCTGTTACAATAAAGAAACTCTGTAGGAAATATCTCGATGTAAGCTAACGTGGTTAAAACTAGTAAAACTACGAACTAGTAATAAAAGGAAATAATACAAAAAGAGCTGAAAACTATAAAACTAATAAATCTTATAACAATAAAAGCAACAGCAATAATATTTTTTTTTCAAAAACTGAAAACATTTAACTAATAAATTAATATTAAACGAGATAACTTGCGTAAATTAATGTCTAGAAAAGTCGTGGGAATAAAAAAAGTTTAAAAACAAATTTAATTTCTTCAGGCGGAGCAGAAGAAATACATTTGATGAAACACAATAATGTAGAAACAATCTAATACAATTTTTAAGGCGAAGAAATGCAAAAAATATTTTATTTTGTCAGTCAGAACAACGACTATCACAATTCGACACAATTTGCAATTCAGGATTTAGAAAAGCAAGAGTCATCTGCAGTTGAACTACTCAATTTCTCAAAGAAACATATCGACGAAACTTTTACTCTAAATTAGTATTTTGAATAGAAAATGATTCCCAAATCAGTTTCCTTTATTTAAAGCACAAACAAACGCACATTAGAAAAAGATTTGAGAAACTTTTTTATCCTTTTTCAGTAAACTTAAGTAGAAGAAACGAAAACAATATTATCTTTATTTCAATTACTTTAATAGTTTTTATCCTTTTTAATCCAAAGGAAAATTTCCTAAGCCCAACTAGAGTGAAAAAGACTTAATTTCGCTGCTTTTATGCAACAAAGGAAAAGAGATTTCGCAAAGAAAAGTCACGTTTCTTAAACTTCTTTTCGAGAAAGTAAGTTTTTTATTTTATTACGCGAAAGAATAAATAACGGCAAACGAAGCTAATTATGTACGATTCAGTTTCAAGTTATTATTTTAGAATTATTTCGCAAGCCTGCAACGACACTGCAAACTGCCAATTCATGTTGAGTCAAAAAAATAAATTTTAAGGCATCTTGTTTGCATTGAATTTCGCCGAATGGAAAGAATTTCATTATAGCGTTTAACAATAAGAAAAGAAAAACGGCGGATTCTAATTGCAGTAAAACATTATCCAGATCAAATTTGCAGATTAAAAAATATATATATTAATTTAAATAAAAATTCCTTTACTTTGATACCGTAGCTTTCAAAATCTACAGTTTGTTTCGTCATTGCTATATTAATTGAGCAAACAAATTAAGTTACGTATACAGCAAAATACAAGAGGTTGACTTTGGATGTCCCGCGCGGGACGCATGCAAATAGGTTAAGTTTTATTGCCATTTAAAGTTATTTAATAAAAATAATACTGTGTCAGGAGTAATCAAATGTAAAGATGAAAAAGTATGCTTACTCCTCTTTAATAAGTACTTTTATAATTGTTTTAAAACTTACTTAGCATCGTTTCTAGTACAGTAACCCCTCGTAACATCTCTCCTCGTCATATCGCTCATTCGGATGCATTGCGCTTTTCTTCTGTCTCCCGAAAAATCATATTAAAAATCTCTTGCTTTTATTGAAAAAATCGTCTATAAATGGTAATGATGTTTTTGTAGGTGCACTTGCCATTAATTAGTACGTTAACTAAATCTTGACTTTTTATGACCTGGGTTATACAGTCAGATCTTGATATAAGGTCACTCGCTTATAAGGTCACTTTTCTAAAGTCCCGGCTCATTGAATAGGAATTCTATGTTATGTCTTGTCGGATATATGGTGAAGTCTTAATACATTAATCGCTTATAAGGTCGTTGAAGGAATTGAAGTGATAGAGTCACTTCAAAGAATTGTCCGCGATATGCGATCTTTAAAAAGTGAAAGGCGGTATTCCTATTAACGTAGCATGTATTGCACCGAATGCAGTAGAAAGTGAGTAATACGACAGTGACACTAAAGTATAAAGTAACAACGAGAGCACTTAGAGTGTACTTTTTTACCAATCATGCGAAGCAGAAGCTGCAAATTTTCAGAGAACATTTAGAAAACCATTGTGCTTAAATTAAAGAAAAAATCTAGCAGTTCAATATTAATGATAATTTTTAAGTTAGATAAGTTGCACATCAGTTCTCTGCTTAGGCATATTTGTTAGCAGTTTTACTGTACATGAAAGTTCTAAAAAATCATTTTAAAATTTCTTACCGATTCCAAAAGTTTTTATTGGTTCAAATCTATTAAACTATTATAACCGAATTACTGATCATTTTGAACGTTTTAAATTTTAAAAAGAATTAATGAATATGCATGTTTATTCCTTAAACACATGGTATAAAATCTATATTGTTCGGTTATAAGGTCACCCCGCTTATAAGGTCAGTTTCGTGAAGTCCCGAAGGGTGACCTTATATCGAGGTTCGACTGTATCGCTTTTTCGGATACATCGCGCTTTTTTGTTACCTCCCAAAAAGCGCGATATAATGAGGGGTTATTGTATAATCTCTCGAGTTCGACACTGAAAAACGCACTTTTTTATATTCGATATTTTGCATTAGTATTGATGACATGTGTGTGCACTTCGTTACTCCTCCCCCCCCCCCCAATCCAAAATAAAAAATCTTGCCATACCCTAGTTTTTCTTAAATTTTTCTGTCTTCAGCCAATTCAACTCGTCACACCCTACTGATAATTACAGAATCGATCCGAGATTCGGCGCTTTCAGACCCATCTTTCTCGACTTACAAGAGCTAAAAATACGCATTCTGTGCACACCAAGTCAAGCGGTTGGCGTGCGTGCTCACTTTGCCCAAGGCATTAGGCAGAAATTCGATCCCCGACACGTGCATCAAATAGAGAGAAAAAGAACTGAATAAATGGAAATAGGGGGGGGGGGGGGTCGGAGTCTTTTATACACAAAATTCTCTTTTTCCCATTTCTCTTTTACCTGTACAACCGCAGCCGCTTACTCGGCGATTATTTCTCGATCCCAATACGTGAGTGGACTTTTTGAATGGGATGATTTCCCTCTAGACGAAAAGGTCAATTTATATTTTTTGGCGCTGCCTGGTTATCTGTCTCGTGTGTTATTTCATTTTTTAAAATATTGCTCAAAATCGATGCTTTCTGTAATAGATATTTCGGAAAATGGATTGGAAATCCAGTCACGTGGTATATCAGTTAAGCGGAAAATTTTCAAATTTGCTAAGCATATAGATTTTCAAATGCTTTGTAAGTTTATGAAAGACTTTCATAAGTCTGTACCTCAGAGCCAGACTAAAGTAAGTCCAAAAATTACTCTTTAAAGTTTATTAATGCACTAGTGGTACCCGCACGGCTTTGCCCGTAATAGAAAAATTAAAAGGTCTTTTGGTTCGCCTGTATATTTACAAATAATGTATGGTGAATTTTCTCGCCAATTGGCTTGTACCCATGTTACGGTTAAACGCAGCGGCGTACGCAGACAAATCAGTTCGGGGGGGGGGGGGGGGCTGAGCTCGAAAGTCTTTGAGCTGGGGGGGGATACTTATGAACAGTAGCTAAGAAAAGTTCATGTATCGCTTTTCTGATATCAATACGAATGTAAGATTTCAAAAATACATCATAAAAAAAAACTTGTTCTTTATTATAATTTTTATAATTAATTTTGAAAATTTCGGGGGGGGGGGGGCTGTAGCCCTATCAGCCCACCCCCTGGGTACGCCACTGGATGATAATTTCGTATCTCGTCAGTTGGCTTGTGCCCATGTTACGGTTCCACATTATGATAATTTCGTAATTTACTCGTCCATCTTATGATAATTTTGTTCTTAAAATTGGAATAGAAAAAGAACCACATCGAATTTTCGAAAAATCGTTTCGAGGTGCACACCCCTCATGCTACGAACTAACTTTGTGCCTAATTTCATGAAAATCGGCGGAACGGTTAGGCTCTATGCGCGTCACAGACATCCAGACATCCTCCGAACAGAGAGACTTTCAGCTTTATTATTAGTAAAGAAGATAAAGATTGTATGTAGAATCCTATTTTGCATTGAGTCATGCGAACGTAATTCTAAAATCAAAAATCCTTTGAAATTATTTTCCAGCGTTAAAAAAAAGAGCGTGCGCCAGAAAAACGTTTTCCCTTTCTCCTGTAAAGTAGCTATTATATGACTTACGTTTGTCTGGCTCTGAGGTTCATATATGAGATATACACGTACTGTATCGAATGATCTCGAATACGACTGGCAGCCGAATAAAAATAGCGCTCTAAGTTATTCAAATACAATTTCAGGAAAATAAAAGACATTACTGATCTTAAGAATTTTGAATAAATTTTACTGAATTCAAGCGGTTTTTTGATTGTTTTGACACTCTTCAAAGTAAGCCAAAAAAACATTTCAAAAATCATGCAGTGATTCGCAAACCAACGCCATATTTAGCGCTGTTGCCAAAGGAATAGAAAAAAATATTATAATATCAGGGAAAGTATAATGTGGCTCTAATCAATTTGAGCAAAATGAAGCATTAAAAAAGAGCATTGAAAAGTCTTTTCAATGTTTATTTCATTTTGGGGTAATTCGCAACTCCAGATCTCGAATACGCTACTTTGCGATGATTAATAATACTAAAGAAAAAGGTAAAACATTCCATTCCACGTGTTTTCTTTGGGGTAAATTATAGGTTTCAGACAGCTGCCACAAACACGATGAAAAATTACTGTCACTCACTATGCGTCAAAGCAAGTTATAAGCTACGGCATGCGTTTGTTTTACCATTTTCATCCGCCATTAGACTGGCTGCAGCTCCCCCTATAATTTATTGGAGTTGCGAATAGGGAAGGCAAACTGGGGCTGAGTTGAGTTACTTTTTTTATTCGTTTTGTTAAACGTTTCTCAACTTAAATCCGCGCAAATAACACGTAACCTTTTCACTTAACTTCCCTAAAAGGGGAAAACCGTGATAAACACCCTTGGTGTGATGGAGTTCATTGGCAAATGCAGGTTGTTATTGGTTAATTTACGTCAACTCGAGTTATGCAAAGCATATCTGACCTAAGAAAATAAAAGGCGATAAACAGCATCATAAATCTATTGAAATTCGGCGTCGGTGCTGATTATCATGTGACAATCAAACAAAATAAAAATGCAGGTGTTAAGCTACACTTTGTTTAGTGGGTATAAGAATGAAATATTGAACGGAAAATTTAATAAAATCACGCGAAATGTAAATGAAAATAAATAATTCTAACAACAACAATAACATTTTTAAAGTAATAATAAAAACAATAAAACTTTTTAAACACTTTTAATTCTGCATTAAAACGTACTAAAAAGTATAATACACTCCCATAAAGTAATCACTCACAAATAAGACTTTTCAAACTTATTTATATACCAAAAGAATAATTCGAATTACACATTACGGGACAGAGGTCTGCAATACAAAATTTAAAATATCTGTGCTAAAAATATATTAATAAAAAAATGTTAAAAAGGAAACGAATTTATAAATGGTGACATTCATGTGTTTCTGGGCTAAAAGAATGCCCATAAAATCATTATCTTCAATCCAATTTTGCTGGGAACCGAAGCAAAAAAAAAAAAAAAACTGTTTTATACAGATAAATTTTCCTAATATTGGCAATTTTAATGTGATTCAATGGTTAACTCTCTAAATATGGCCAAATCGAAATCAGATTAGAAAAAAAAAAAAAAAAACCACCCACCACACATGTCGCCAAGTTATCGACAAAACTTTGCGAACAAAACTTGGCGATATATCGCCAAGTGTTTGCCAAATTATAACACCACTTGATTTTCCATTGAAAATAACAAATATTTCCCTCAAAAAAGGTGTAAAAAATCCCCTTAGGAACATCCGAATGCAACTAAAAAGGGAGGTGCATAACTAGACCCTACTAGGAGTCTACGTACCAAATTTCAATTTTCTAGGACATACCGTTTTTGAGTTATGCGAGATACATACGCACATACATACGTATACACAGACGTCACGAAAAAAACTCGTAGTAATTAACGTCAAAATGGATATTTCTGGTGTCTATACGTTCTTTCTTAGGCATGTATCCACATGTGTTCGGGTTGAAAAAAAAAACTCAATATTCATTTGGGGGCGAGTAAAAGGGGTTTAAGGCCGATTTTTGAGTAAAAAATCTTTTGCGAATACAATACTTCCTTTCCTATGCAAATGGAAATAAAAACAGATTAAATAGTTATCTAATCTATTTAAGAATACTAGTCAATCTTTTTTTGCTACATGAGCAATGTTTGTTATCGATTAATACTACTATAAACTTTAAACCTCACATAATATCCTTTAATTTGTTTACCAGTCCGAGGCAACAACTTTTTACACCAAAATAAGAACAACCCACCGTATATAAAACAATGAATTCTTTATGAGCAGACCCATTTTCTTTTGAAACTTTAATGCGTTGCCATTAAACGTATCAAAGTTGCTTAAAAAATGATGCTCCGAAATCGATCGAAATGAAATTCTCAAAGAGCTCTAAAAGACTTAGCTTGAGACTTTTCATTCTTTCTATTAAAAAAAAACAAAAAAGTCATCCAACAGGAAAAAACTAAAGACTTCGACAAAATTGCTTCAATTTTTATAGGCACCCATTTGGGGAAAATCTTTTCGAGTAATGATATTTTAGTGATTAAAAGAAGAACGATAAAATAAGCTACTAATGGCGAAAAAAGACTAATCTGAAAAAACAACTAAACTCTACAGGTATAAAAAGTGCGAGTGTTGCAGCAGTTATTAAGATGGCGGCTGAAAAAAAAATAAAACGAAACTACTTATTCTCCTCGCATGTTTGTTTATTTATTTATTACTCAATTTCCGGGAGGTATGTTAAATAGCAAACTATTTTTCAATGGATGCTATTATTTCCCGCCGGAAAAATGGGGAAATAAATTTGGGGGAAATTAGAGTTCTCTCTGATAATTAAGATGAAGCGGACCTCCTAAAGTGTCGATGATTACAGGTTAGCTCGATTATGGAGGTTAATTTCGTTTGCGTATTGATCACTAAATTCAAGACACTTCAGCATGTGGCACTATGATAGAGGGCGTCGTTACCTTATTCGTGCAATATAAATAAGTACGACTCGATTATTCTTTTAAGAAGAACGATTTTCCCTTTTCTTCAGCCTTTTATGTTGATTTATATTTTAATTGAATTCCCTTCGAACGTTAGGAATAAGTCTTTTAAGCTCCATTAAAACTAGTTTTAGTAAATAAATAAAGTAATACTCGGATTAAGCAGAGTATTCGATTATGGTGGGAAATTTAATATGCTAATTATATGTGACTAAACATAACAAATGCTGCCATTTCGTGGAAAAAGCGGCAGTTATGTGGGAGGGGCTATATCTCAGTGAGAAGAAAATTCAAACAGGGGAGGGGTCGCCCACATATGATGAGGGAGGAGGGGAGTTCGTGAAATTATGAGTTTGTGACAAGGAGGAGGAAGGGGGGTAACAAGAAGTGTGACACTCATTTTTTTTCTGAGAAAATTCTTACGTAATATAGCGTGACATGTGACGAGGAGCGGGGGTAAGGTGAAGTGTGACACTTCGTGAGAAAGGTGGAAGAAGGTCAAATATGAGGCGAGGGAGGGGGGGGTGACATCAATTTAAAGATAGCCCTAAAGGAAAATGTTTTTTGCTCGTGCAAGTGTGACTTTTTTTAGGAAAAACCATTTTCTATTATCTTTTTTCATAAATTATTTCTTTTAATGAAATATTGCTGTCATATATGAGACGTGACTGTTTGTTTCTCGAAAGAATGGCTCAAGAAGGACAATAAATAATTGCTATGAATCTTTCAAAAAAAAAAACTTTCTGAACCAAATCCAATAAGTTTGTTTCTTGAATTAATGGCCCAATAAGTACAAAAATTAATTATTATGAATTACAAAAAGCAAACTTTCTGAACAAAATCCAGTAAGTTTGTTTCTCGGAGGAATGGCTCAAGAAGGACAATAAATAATTGTTATGAATAACAAAAAGTAAACTTTCTGAACCAAATCCAATAAGTTTGTTTCTTGAAGGAATGGCAGAATAAGTACAATAAATAATTGCTATGAATTAAAAAAAAAAACTTTCTGAACCAAACCCAATAAGCAAAATACTAGTTATTAATTCGCATTACCGAACAAATGTTTTTCTTCTGACTTTCAAAATATTACTACAACTCATTTCACTGTCGTTCGGGAGAAGTAACTTGGACATAAATACATACATAGATACATATACGCTCAGTTTTTAATTATACATGATTTTCATTTATCTTTTAGTTAACATTTATCTTAGTTAATTACATAAAAGATAAACTTAAAACATAAATTTAGATAAATACTTCAATACAACACATTTTTCAACTTATATATATTTTTTTGAAAATACTCGATGTACGAACCTTTTTATTCCGCCATTACTATTACTGCCAAATATATAAGCTCTATTACTATTAGATTCACATTAAAAGCGACATCAACATTATGTTTGTCTCTTAGGTTTTGAACATGTGCACTGCGCGTGCCCCCTAAAATGACGTTTGGAGCCAGTGCGCAGTCATAGAACATAAGAGACTAAATTTTGACTGTTGTCGCACCCGAAATGTAGCGAACTTTTTGTCTCTAACTATTTGCATGATAATAGTTCAATGATGTAACATTTTTCGACCAAGTAATTTAGAATTCGACAACTAGAGCATAAATGCTACGAAGAAACTGAAATTTCCAAAAATAAAAAACGACTACCATCAGAATCTTTTTCAAAAGTAAAATGCTCTTAAACGACTCATTAAGAGTAGTAATGAAGTCTTAATGATATTTTAAAGTAATAATAATAGTCTTAATGATTTAAAATTAAATGTGTTAATGATACTTTGAAACATGGTTTTCAAACGATATTCCGTGCCAAAACACAAGCAGTAAAATGTCAAATGAATAAAAGTACAAACAAAAGCAATTAAAAACGGTTAACTGATTTTTTTCATTTCTGTTAGGTATGTTGACCCCTTAGCCAGTCCTAAACATTCATTCTCGTTGCATTAAGCGCATTCATTTTTTTTTATTTCAGCCGCTTGGAAACACCGTAAATGCAAAGAAAGCACTTCTAATGTTTAAAAAGTCATCAAAGTTTATCTTCACTGTAGAGTTCAGAGACATAATACTATAATATGCCTATTCTATTCAATCCTCCTCCCAGTCTTGCATAATATAAACGAATGTCAGAACGGCGTTTGCAGAGAATTTTTTCAAACTGCTAACGTTAATGAAATAATAATAATAATTTTTTAAAGAGAATTTTTAAAAAAATCCCAGTTTATTTCTGTTAAAGCCTTTCTCCAAACGCCTTTTAAAGCACATGTGTGAAAAAATTAATGGCTTTGGCAGTTTTCTTCAGTTGGTGAAAAATAAGAACTAACTATATATTGATGTAAAAAAAAAATAAATAAATAAATGATTTAAAGCACTTTTTTTTTTGTCTATAATTTGAATGTAAATTTAATTCTTTATTCACAATGGTGAATTAGACAGAATAATTATTTGCAGAAAATTTTCCAGTTAATATTTGTGTTCGCAGAAAGCTTTTCATTTATCTGAGTCTGCCTCCTCCCCTCAGTTTCACATCCCCCCCCCACACACACAAGCTTCATTAAACTACACCGTTTATCTTACAGAACAACTCACTCAGAGACAAACATATTTTAGTAAACAAAACAGAGGAAAATTCTAAAAGGTTATATTTCATGCCAAGCACGCAAACAACAACTTATACAATCTTAGTTCTGGGTTACTAAATTCTCGCCTCAACCTGATATCAAAACAAAAGAAAATCCTAAATCGATATTTTAAAGAAGCACTAATGCGCGAATGCGTTAAATGATCCTTGAATTCAAATTCAAAAACTATTTTCGCTAAAAGGGAAATGAAACAAGAAACTCTTTTCAGTGCGGATGCACAAAGATTATAAGTATTTTTTATTTCAAGAGACTGCGGCGGATTTCCAAGTTGCTGGGATTTCCTAAAACAAAGCTGAATACGCTTATCGCTATTCAACACGACTTTGACTGCGAGCTGCTTCAGAGAATTAAAATTTTGAAGAATCCAACACTCGTACAATAAAAAAGCTGCAGGCGATAATACAATTATTTCTTCTAGCATTAACTTATTCAACGCGATAAAAAAATTTTAAATTCGGATCGGATTTTTATTTAAAAAATTAATTGCAAATTTACGCTACATTTGTAAAAAAAAAAAAAATCAGTCCTTAAAAAAAAATGTAATAAAAATGGAACTTTAAGCTAATTCTGTTAAGAAGTTATATTTAAAACGAGCTGATGTGTGCATCACATGACTTCCTTTTACTCGAATTTAATGTCATTTTCTCATTATTGGCAGTTTTAATATGATTCAATTGTTTACTCTAAATATCACCAACAGTGGCCAAACTGAAACCAAATTGAAAATAAAAAATATAATTGAAAAAAAAAATCGCCAAATTTGTCGCCGGGCGACAAAACTTGGCGACGAAAAGACTGGCGATATATCGCCAAGTGTCCGCCAAATTATAACAACACTTGAGTTTACATCGAAATTAACAATGATTTCCCCCTAAAAAGGGGCAAAAGACCGCCTTTGGAGCATCCGAATGCAACCAAAAAAGAAGGTGCACAACTTAAAGGTCAAGATTAACGGTCGCCACTCGCCACGTGGCGACTCAGTTTTCAAAATTGGCGACCCCAAAAAATTTTTACAGTCGCCAACTTTTTTGGGCGGTTATTTTTAATTTAGATCCAAAGAAAAGAATTTCAATGCATCAGTACTATAAGGATTCACCGATAGAGACCGTACTCCGACTGAATGTTGTTTATTTTACAAAGCTTGCACGTTCTTTCTCACTGCCTGCCTGTATGTTGGTTATTTTACGATGCTTGAATGCTCCTCTTACGCGATTTAGGCCATGTAAAAAAAGCAAGAATACAGTGAATTAGGAAGCCATTTGCTCAAGATTAGAGCGTTTGTTCCTTTGTCTTGGCTCTTTGTTTTTCAAGTAATTAGTGTACTATAATCATGATTTCAAGAAGAAATCATTGTATTTTAGATTATATTTCAGATTAATTTTGATTATTTCTTCAAAGTAATTACCTTTCACGTTTAGTTGCTCAAATGGTATATTAAATTTATTTTTTTTTACACCGCCTCCGATTATGCGAAACTTTTTTTTTCTTCAGGCCCATTTTAGAACCTGCAGATTATAGGCCGCCCGCGGATAATGCACAGGAAAATACGGTTATTAAACGGGGTTCGTACGCTCCGGAGAACCTGGAATTGTCATGGAAAACGACATAGTTAAAAATGTCGGGGAAATTTCAAATTTTGCCCCCCAAAATTTTTTTTTTGCAATTTTTTCCCCAGGGAACTTTGTACCTTGAGTTCTAATCTTCGTTTTTATCGATGTTTCCTGAAATATATATATATATATATATATATATATATATATATATATATATATATATATATATATATATATATATATATATATATATATATATATATATATATATAAAAGTTTTGAGGCAAAATGACGCTGGCAATAAAATAAAAAAGGGCCGCAGACGCCATTTTTGCCCACCAATAGTTCCAAAGAAAAAAATTCCTAGGGTGAACAGGAATTATGCCAAATTTAACGGGAGAAAAACATTTTCCTGCATCTAAAGCACAAGCCTGCGGATGGTAGGGTCAATTGGGAAAATCGTTTTTTAATCGAAAAGTCTTTTCAGCTACGAATGAAACGTAGTCGCCATTTTTGGTCATTTATCAGATGGAAGTAGACACGATGCTTAAATGCCTAAGTTTCTAAAAACAAAGCAGAATTGGATGTTTTCTTTAACTGCAAACTAATGAAAACAACGCAAAATGTGCTGCAATTTGTTTTTTTTTTCTTAAAATTTATTTTAAATATGTAATTTTCTTGAGAAATGAAAAATTTTGTTCTTAAAACTTAATCTTATCCTCATTGCCTTGGACGCAAATCTGCTAAAAACTTTTCAACTGAATTGTAGTTTCACGAAGATTTATTATTTTTAAATTGTTTTTACGCCACAAATTCAAAAAATTATTTCTTAATTTTTGTCGTAGCCGCCATATTTGGTCAATCCCAAGATGGCAGTACACAAGACTTTTTAAGAGCCTAAGTTTCCAAAAATGGCATTGGATGTTCATTGCAGTGCAAACTATTGATAACAACGCAAAATGTGCCCTTTTTTACCGGGTAATTCGTAATGATTTTCTGGAGAAATGCGAAATTTTATCTTCAGAACATTTTTTTCTATTCTAATTGATTTAGACGCTTATGTGCTAAAAACTGACTATTTTGTCTTAACTGTAGTTTTTTAAGGATTAATTATTGATCTTTTTCTAAAACAGTTTTATGTTTTGCTTTAAATCTTGTTCTGAAAGTATGAAAATATTTTGCAAATTTCGGCTCTTTAAAAGTAAAAAAAAAACCATCATATTGTATGTTTTTTACATAAACCCTCGAAGGTCGTTCCGATCCTATTTGATTCCCAATTAACTCAAACAGCCTTTATTCTGAAAAAATCGTAAAAATAGGGAGACAAATTATTTAATTTAAAACTTGAAAAGGCAACTTGTTTTTGACCGCAGAAAGCCCCCCACCCCCCTGTGCGCCCCGTTTTATCATTCCTTTGCCATAAACAACGTTCCATGTTGTCCTATAAATAATGTATTTCTTTAAAAATCCTATATATCATTAAAAATAGAAAGAAAAAAAACTATATTACTATATTTATATAAACTATATCTTAGATTTCTGCTGTGATGTGGACGCTAATACTCGCAATCGATTAGGAATACGTTCCATTGAAAATCGTTTAAACAACGGGGGCTAGTTTCTATTTATTCGAATAACTGTTGTAATTTTTTAATCTTCAATCGCATCAGATTAAAATATAAGCCAAATTAGCCAGTCCTTTGATCGTTTTCCCTTCATAGTCATCCTAACATGGAGACGCTGCGTATGGAACGTAGTCGCCATGTTTGGTCATACCCTTAGTTCAAATAATGCAAAAAGAATGTTTTTTTTTTTTTTTTTGGAAATATATTCTTGGTAAATGCCAAATTGTATATTACTGGAGGAGGTTTGTAGTTAATTATTTTTATGCAAAAAAAAAAAAACAATAATCTTAATTATTGAAAAAAAATCAAACCATATGTTTATCTAATATTTTTTCGATTCCCTTCGTGCTAATTTTCTTACAGTTAATTCTTTTTATTAAACTAGTTACCTGAAAAGTGCATGTTGATTTTTACTACCATGGCGTTTGCAATGATTTACAAAAAGATTTTAAAGGAATTTGTTGTTGTTTTTATGGGAAATACTTTTTTTTTTCACTGTGTACACTACTTTATTTTTGGTTTAATAATTTTTTTTTCTTATGAAACTTTAAAATAGCTGGAATGAATCATTTGCTTCAGGAGCTCCCAACCTTCACCCAATGCCTCTTATATTTCCATGATTACTATAATTTATATTTCTTGTTAGCATTCCTTTAGCATCACTTTCATAATATTTGTTTCAAAAAATACAAATTGAAATCCCTACCCCCCCCCCCTTCCATTCTTGTACTAGAGCGCTGTTTTCAAAACCCGAAAAACTGGTGGCCACCAAATTTTTTGAGTCTAGTGGCCATTGGCCACTTGAAAATTTTCTGAATCTTGAGGTCTAGCACAACTAGACCCCACTAGGAGTCTACGTACCAAATTTCAACTTTCTAGGACATTCCGTTCTTGAGTTATGCGACATACATACACACATACGCACAAACATACGTACATACAGACGTCACGAGAAAACTCGTTGTAACTAACTCGGAGATCGTCAAAATGGATATTTCGGGTGTCTGTACGTTCCTAGGCACATATCCACGTGTGGGTCGGGATGAAAATAAAAACTCAACATTCATTTGGGGGTGAGCAAAATGGAAATTAAGGCCGATTTTTGGGCGAAAATGTTTTTCGCGAATACAATACTTCCTTTTTTGTAAAAAGGAAGTAAAAATGGATAACATTTCATGGATAAATATTTATATATGAAGCATCAGACAATTTTTCTGGAGGGAAAAGAAATATTTGACTAATAAAACAAGAAAGGAAAACATACGAAAATGAAAAAAAAAAATAATAATAATAACACAAAGAAGTTGCAAACACAGATTTTTAAGAAAACATTTTTTAACACGTTTACATTTTTTATTAAGTAAAATGAAAGACTAAAAGATTTGCATCGGACAAAAATATTTAGAAGTAACATTCTCCCATAGCATTAAGAAGCTTAACAAAAAATCTCTTATACGAAAAACTTATCATATTATTCCTTTTGTTTTCTATTTCAATTGTTTCTTGAGGGTTGTTTGTAACACATATTCATTTTATTCAGCTCATTTTTGCGTTTTTATTCATTCATATTTCATTTCATATACTGATTTAATTCTTTTTTTATTTCTTAAAATAACGTGCACTTAGAAAAATAAATCCTTGAGAAAACAAGATTTCATTTTTCAGCAAGTCTATTATAGCATTGCTTCGTTGTTTACACTTTTCAAAATATTTTACACAGGAAAAAAATTATTGACATTCTACGTGACTCGAATAAAATGTCGATCAATAACTTTCCCGAATCGTGAAATTTTCCTTCTGGAAAATAAACCTCTACGAACAGAATTTCAGCTTGGGATATGAAACGACGCTTGATTCACAAGAGGCATCATTTATTTTTTCCATGCTGCCAGATATTAATTTTTATTATTTATCTGAGCAAAACAAGGCGATAAGACTTGAATAAATCGAACGTAAATAAAGTACAACGTTACAAAATAAAGCATACACATATATTTTGGAGTTTCAAAATACCTCTTTTCTTAAGAGATCAAAAAGGAAACTAATGGGGAGAAAGCTACTTTCTCGCATTAATTTTCTTCCCTTACTTTTTTTGCATTAATTTTGTTCCCTTACTTTCTTCGCATTAATATTCTCCCATTACTTTTTTCGCATTAATTTTCTCCCTTACTTTTTTCGCACAATTTTTCTTCCCTTACTTTTTTCGCATTCATTTCTCCCTTACCTTTTTCGCATTAATTTTCTCTTTGACTTTTTTCGCACTATTTTTCTTCCCTTACTTTTTTCGCATTCATTTTCTCCCTTATTTTTTTCGCACTATTTGTCTTCCCTTACTTTTTTCGCATTCATTTTCTCCCTCACTTTTTTCGCATTAATTTTCTTCCCTTACTTTTTTCGCATTAATTTTTCTTCCCTTACTTTTTTCGCATTAATTTTCTCCCTTACTTTTTTTGCATTAATTTTCTTCCCTTACTTTTTTCGCATTAATTTTCTTCCCTTACTTTTTTCGCATTAATTTTCTTTGTTTATTTATTCTTATTATTTATGAAATTAACTTACTATTTGTTTGTATTTGTTTTTTTTATTCCATTCATTTATTTTTAATTTTTTAATTTCATTTAAAATGCTCATTAATTTTATTTATTTAGTCATTATTTTCTATTTTTTATTTGCTCGAATAAAGACGGGAATAAATAAACGAATGAACCTTTTCTAATACCAACTGCTAAAAATATACTATACAGTTTAATCCTTCGCTGTAACTACTCCCCATCACACGAAGCTCATAATTTTATTTTGACAAAGGCAAAATAAACCTTTGGTTGAGTTTTTCCCTTGCCACCCGAAACAAGAACAAGCGATGTTTTTTTCTTTTTTGTTTTTGCTGCATATTAAATGTTGATTTACTGCTAAGTCGAACTATTTTCAGGCAACATCATATCTCAGTGTCTAAAACTTCCTTTGAAAATATTTTTCTCATTTTCCGCTTTTTAGTTTAAAAAAAAGTTTACAAAATTAGAGCAGCCGGCTCGAAGCCATATCACTAAAAACAAAACAGGATCAAGCAGCTACTGTAAAGCTTACAAAGGGTTTTTTCAATTACATCGCATTTATTGTATTAATTTTTTACCTATTTTCCTATTTGTTTTTTAAGTAATCACGAAATGGCTACTGTTTTCACTTGATCGTTGAATGACGTCCGTCTTTTGCTTTATTTTTCTATGCTTATAACGCAGGCGTCCACGTGGAATCTAATTATTTATAAACGATCTTCTCACGTGCTACCCATGGCATTCATTTGAATTTTGACGTCATGAATTCAAATTATGGCTGCGATAAAAGCCATAAGTAGAAACAAGAATCCCAACGAGTAGGGTCTTATCGCAATTTGTGATTGAGAAAAACGTAATTTGAATTAAGGATCTCAAAATTCAAACTTTTTAAAAAAATACTTATTATTATTATTTATTTTATTCTGTGCAAACTTTTCGAATTTAGTTTCACCTAGAAAAGAATGGGTAAAGTATTAAAAGTATTTTTTTTACGAAAGAGCATGCTTAAAAACATAGGATCTAACCAATTTTTAAATAATTTGTTTAAGTTTTAATATTTTAAAAACATTACTGAAATCTGTGAGCTTTCATTGTTTACGCTTCTGTCGTGATGAACGTCACTTATGATACGTCACTTATGCTACGTCACAAATGATGAAATGCCATTCTGTGTTGCCAATCACATAGCAAAATATTTAATTCACATCTTTACTCACATGTATTGGCAACGATATGTTTGATAGCAAGCGTAGAGCGCAATTTTGATTCTCTTGTTGATTATCATAACGTGGAACCGTGGTAGAAAGATGCGCAAAAATACATCATTTGTGACGTCATAAAGACCACGCTTTGTTTTCAAAATCGGACATTTAAAAAAAATTATTAAAAAATATTTGTTGGGAAAATGAAAGTATTTTCTGGGTCCATGTTATTTTTTTTACTCATTCTATCCATTTCATTGATTAAAAGTAGTACTTTTGACTGAAGGAAACCACCCCTTTGCAGTTACGAACAAAAAAGTGCCAACTGCGCAACTTTCAGCAATGGTTTATAAAATTTACATCTCGACTGGCAACTTTGAGCAATTTAAAACTTTGCGAAGTTACAACGTCATATTTTATTCTTAATTTTGGCAACCATTGTTTTCGAAAATGCTTTTCCAGCTTCATTAGTGTAAACCTATTTTCATATTTTTCGAGCTCCCCTAAATTTCCACATCACGTCCAGCTTTTCAAATAAATAAATTCACTTTTAAGTAACGCCTACCAAAGAAAAAAGCAAACAAACGAAGCACAAATAAGAAGAAATAATTGAATGCTAAAAAATCAACAAACAAATTACATCTCCGATATCTGAAAAAATGAGGAAATATTAAACGAAAAGGGGGGGGGGACTCTATTAAAGGCGGGTAAAATTCATTTTACTAGTCACCCACACTATCATCAATCATAGAAAAAATGAAAATAATGACAAATCCTCCGACAAAGCAGCTGCTGCACAAAAACACGAAAATTAAAAATTATAAGCGCTATGAAAATGAAGAAGAGGTTAAAATATTAAAGCACTTCAACTTCGACACGTATTTCTTATCCAATCAGAACAGAGCAATATGACATTAGCAATTCTAACGAGAACGGAGAAGCGAAAGTGACAATTTGTTCTATTGATTTTCATAAACAGGATCGACCCAAGTTTAAGGCGGGCGTAACCTGCAAGATTATAACGCTTCCTGAAGTTGAGTCTTATTTTTATAGGAACCTGTCGCATAATTTTAAAAACTCCATCAGTCTTTTTATTTAATTTTACAAAAAAAAGGAAGTATTCGCGAAAACATTTTCTCTCAAAAATCGGCCTTAATTTCCATTTTTCTCACCCCGAATGAATGTTGAGTTTTTTTTTTTTTTTTTTTTTTTTTTTTTGACTCGATCACACGTGTATATATGCCTAGGAACGTACAGACACCCGAAATATCCATTTTGATGAACCCCGAGTTAATTACAACGACTTTTCTCGTAACGTCCGTATGTATGTGCGTATGTATCTCGCGTAACTCAAAAACGGTATGTTCTTGAAAGTTGAAACTTGGTACGTAGATTTTTAGTGGGGTCTTGTTGTGCACCTTCCCTTTTGGTTGCATTCGGATGTTCCTAAGGGGATCTTTTGCCACTTTTTGGGGGGAAATCATTGTTAATTTCGATGTAAACTCAACTGGTGAAAAATTTGTCGGACACTTGGCGATGTATCACCAGTCTTTTGGTCGCCAAGTTTTGTCGCCAACTTGGCGATAAATTTGGCGATTTTTTTTCTTTTTTTTTAATTTGGTTTCAATTTCTCCTTTGTTGGTGATATCTAGAAAGTAAACAATTGAATCACATTAAAATTGCCAATAATGGGGAAATGACATTAAGTTGGTGTAAAAGGAAGTCATGTGATGCACACATCAGCTCGTTTTTTTTTTTTTTTTTTTTTTTTTTTTTTTTTTTTAAGTATGGAACTGAAATTAATATAAATAAATAAATAAAGGAAGAACATGTTTTAAATACTGCAATTTCAGGAAATAGGTAAGATATTGGAAACATCGAAACTTCTAAAGTGTAAGAAGGAAGAATTCTCAGAAAAGCAACAATGAATGGATTTTCTTCCCTTCTTTGATTTCATTTCATCAGGTTCCAGTTTTCCTGTACACTAATAATGTTAATTTAACCCGCATGGAAAGTTTGTTGTTTATGAATTTCCCGCATTTTACGTTTTCCCAGGAAAGAAAAAAAATAAATTTTTTTTTCTAAAATAAGCAATATGCTTCCTATTAAACTTTTTTTTAAAGCTAATCCACGTTGTTGAAAGTAAATCTTTTACCGAAAGGTTTTTTACGTTTTTTTTAACCCATTGCCTTGAGGAGCGTGAAATCAGGGTTTCGATTTTTAAATAACGAGGAACATAGCGGCATCATCGGTATAACCGATCCCACGGTATACTGAGGCGTTGTACAACGTGATTCTGCTGCATTAGGATTCTGTTGAAGCCTGATGAATACCTTCCCCGATAATTAACGATTTCAATAAAACTGAAAATACCATATATCGCACGACATTCTGGGGACTTCAAACCCGAGAAATTCACAGCCTCAACAACGCCGGAGACGAAAAAACAAACAAATAATTAAATCAACGGATCCATACTTAAAAGAGTGCAAACTCCCCGTTACGAAGCAAATTGCAGCATATTAATGCGCGCACTTCATTAAAGTGAAAAGGAATTTCGTAGAAGATGAAACAAGCATGAGAAAATAATTTTGTACACCTACACACTCGCCCAGACACAATGCGGCTGTAAGGACGGGGAGGGTGCGACAAGGAATTTGATGAGGGTTAATTTTGGAAGCGAGGTTTGAAAGAAAACTTCGCGTCGTTAGTTAAATCCTTCTAAGTGTTCTAATACCCAGCATGCAAAGCCGGTTTACGAGCTGTAATGGTTCACAGGAATTTGAAGAAGGCTTGAAACTTTGATTTGAAGATTATGGACAGGAGCTAAATTTTGAAACTGAAACAATGGAAGTTTATTTCGGCCTATGGAAAGAGGAAAATGGATCAACGAAACAATGTTAATCAATTGAAATATTTCATGATTGCATCACGTTAAATGCTGTCACTATATGAAGAGGAGCAACGTGTAATATAATGTTAACTTATGTTACAGTAATCACTGTTATAAATAGGGCACAAACAATTTACTAATATTAGGCATTTCCATTTTTTATTATTTTTTTTTATTTTATTTTATTTTATTTTATTTTTATTTTTTGGCACGACTTATGCAGCATAACGAACTAATACCGATCAAATGAAATTAATTAAAAAATAATAATAATAATTTGATGTTTGACGTCTTGAATTCAAATTATGTTTTTCGCAATCACGAGTCTGTGTGTGTATGTATGTAGGCGTGTGGGTTTGTATCTGTGTGCAGGCCTGAGTGTATGTGTGTGTATGCGAGTGTATGTGTGTGTGTGTAGGTATGTGTATGTAGGCGTGTGCGTG